>NC_080166.1:110183245-110381695 GCF_950295315.1 Erinaceus europaeus
TCTCGCTGTATTCTTTAAACTTATATAGTGACTTGTCAAGTTATCTCAATAAAACTGGCAAAAAGTTGACGAGAAAAGCTACTCATGAAAGTATTAATTATGGAGGGCTAGGCAGTGGCCCACTTGGTTGAGTACATATGTTACCATGCACAAGAACCTGGGTTAAAGCTACCTGTAGAGAAAGGTTCACAAGTGGTGAAGTAGTACTACGGGCATCTCTTTCTCTGTCTCTTTCTCCCCTCCCTTCTCAATTTCTCTGTGTTCTATCAAGTAAAAGTAAAAAAATACAAAAATATAAAAGTTTTAGTTATGTGGCCAGGTTGTGGCTCACCTGGCTGACCTTGAAAGTTATCATGTACAACAGACCCAGGTTTGAGGCCCCAGTCTCCACATGGGAGTCCCTTTAGGGGGAAGCTTCATGAGTGGTGGGAACAGTGCTTGCTCTTCTCTGCCTCTCATACTCTCATCTATCAGAGAGAAGGAAAAGAAAAGAAAAGGCCACTGGGGGTAGTGGAGCTAGCTCTCTAGGCACTGAGTCCCAGCAAAAACCTGGTGGAAAAAAAAAGTTATTAAATGATAAAAGTCATTGTACAGGGAGTCAGGCGTTAGGTAGCACACTGGGTTAAGTGCACATGGCGCAAAGTCCAATGGCCTGCGTAAGGATCCTGGTTTGAGCCCCTGGCTCCCCACCTGGAGGAGGTCGCTTCACAAGCAGTGCAGCAGGTCTGCAGGTGTCTGTCTCTCCTCCTCTCTGTCTTCCCCTCCTCTCTCCATTTCTCTCTGTCCTATCCAACAACAACAACAGCTGTGATAACAATAACAACTACAACAAGGGCAACAAAATGGTAAAAATAGCCTCCAGGAGCAGTGAATTCATAGTGCAGGCACCAAGCCCCAGCAATAACCCTGGAGGGGAAAAAAAAAATCAGTGTACATATGAGCAGCACAGGAGATGACACATTGGAAGGGTCATTCGACTAATCCAGCATTGGAAGTCCCAGTTTCTGTCCCCAGTATCTCAGCATGGTGCTTTCCCTCCCTCAAATCTTTAAAAATGTACACATGAGAATTAATATGCAGTTCAGCAGGTCTTCTGTTACTCTTTGTAATAACAGCTTTAAATGCAGCAACAGGCATTTTGAAACCTCTTAACAGGACCTTTTGGGAACACAGTTGATAAGAACTTGCCAGTGTGACCTTTGATACATTTTTAAATTAAAATAGTTACCTTATTACTTTTTTTATTAGTTTCATTAGTCCTGGCATTTTCAAATTGAAAAGTGCTCTTAGCATTTCCTCCTTTTCAATAAACATTTTAGCACGATGTGGTAACATTAGAAAATTTGAGTGGCAATGTCAAGAAAAGTGAATGTAGATCATATATAGCTGTGCAGCTTTAGCCAAACTTGTGTGCACGTGTGTTTTATAAGAGAAAGAAAATAGTTTGCTAATGTTTAACTGATTTAATCAGGTTCATACAACAGGGTGTTGATACTTCTTAAAAATAATTTCTAACCTTAATGCTGTTTCTTTTGGATAATTCCGTCTGTTATTGGTGTTGAGGGAAAAATGCTCTGAAGCATCTCTTTTTATTGAAGGGATGAAGTAACTTACATCTGTTTTAGTAGTGGGTAGAATGTGAATCCACTTGTGTAACTCACTGATTGACCTGTGGAAATCACGACGCTTTTGCAGAGAATTCAGCTGTTCAGAGCTATGATTTGGAATATTAAACATTTGAAATTTTTCTTGTAGACTGCCAGGTCAGCATGTCACTTGAAGCCCTACTTTTTAAAAAATGTTTTATTTATTTATTATTGGATAGAGACAGAAAGACATTGAGAGGGGAGGGAGAGTTAGAGAGGGAGTGAGACAAAGAGACACCTGCAGACCTCCTTCACCACTTGTGAAGCTTTTCCCCTACAGGTGGGGACCAGTGGCTTGAACCTGCCAGGTCCTTGTGTACTATAAGATGTATGCTTAACCAGGTGCGCCGTCACCTGGCCCTTCCGAAGTCCCACTTTTAAGAGGGAGTTCTGTGGCTTTATGCAGTAACCATATTTATTTGTACTTAATTTGCCACTTGGGCCATTGCTCTAGGTGTAGAATAAGACAGATTCACAAAATGATTATTGGGTCTTTGAAACTGGGAATTTGGGAGTATGGATCAACTTTGTATTATATATTTAGGTAGGTACTTTCTAAATAACAGTTCTTAAATATGATGAGAACTCTGAAGGCCTTCTAAGATTCTATCCTGAGGCCCCACTTTTCCAGTTGTATATGTGTGTGGCCAGGTTTTCTACATTCATTTCAACTAAAGAAGCATGTCACAACAGATTGTATGTAAAAATAGACATGAGAACCAATCTGTCTTTTGAGACGGTCGGTGGCATTGGCAGAAAATGTAAGACATTGTCATCTTCTTACTAGATAAAAAAAAATATTACTTATTTGTAATTTTTATTGCCACTGGGACTATCACAGACTCACCATTTCTTGGCAACTATCCTCTCTTCTCCCAACCTGCCCCATTTATTTGATTGGGCAGAGAGAAATTGAGGGGGAGGGAGAACAACAGAAAAGAGAAGAGAGATATCTGCGGTACTCCTTCACTGCTCCTAAAGCGTCTCCTAAAGAGAGAGAGGGGGAGAGGAGAGAGAGAGAGAGAGAGGAAGAAAGAAAGAGAAAGACACAGGCAGCACTGTTCTACCTCTCGTGACACTTTCCCCACAGGTGGCAACTTGGGGCCTTGAGCATGCGCTCTACGGGGCCCACCACACAGCCCTTTATTTTTGCCTTCTCATTTGAATAGAATGAAGCAGTCAAGTAAATTGTGACAATTTGATATTTAAAAAATGTTTTATTTATGTGTTTGAGAATCTGAGCATGTGTGATACTGAGGATGGAACTCAAGACCTCATGGCCGAGTGTCTTAATGCTTTATCCACTGCACCACCTCCTGGTGGGTCATATATATATATATGTGATTTGTTGCAGTGGAATTTGGATTTTTAAAGGAGTAATCTTCAGTACAGAATAATAGAACCATGACTTTAATGCTAATTAGATATTTTTCTTGAATATAAAGTGAAGATGTGGTAGGAACAAATGTGGGTGTATATCCTTGTTCTAAAGTGACTGTGTTAACATATTTAAATTTCATTTTTAATTCCCACTGCCACCTCCATCTCCTCTTTCTCAAGATCACTGAAAATGGAAGCTTAAGTTAAATTCTGTCAGTTATCTTCTACTGAATTTCTAAAGCCTGCAATAAAATTGAGCAAAGCAAAACAAGCTTTTTGAAATCCTGTTCTGTTGTGTCACCTTTTGTTTTAATTTTGTCATTGTATTTTCTGGAAATCTTAAAAAGTAAAATCTGATATGTTCATAAGGGGATTAATTACTGCCTTTACAAAGCACACCAATTGGGGCAAGGTGTTGGCATATTTGGCTGAGTGCACACATTACAAAACAGATAAAATTCTCATGATTTTGATTCATACTAAGAAAATTCAGTATTTTTCAGAGATTTTATTATACCATTTACTTTTCTGTACTGCATTGGTTTCTTAAGCTTATATTTTAAAAATCTAGTTCCATTCTTAGATACAATTGGAAGAGAATGTCCCTCTTATATGGTCACCCCTAAATCAGCCCCCCCCCCCATTCCAGGTCTTCACAAATTTATAATATCACCACCCACAGGCCAGCTTTTTAATTCTTTACATTCTAGATAGGGAGAGAAAGAAATACTGCACTATTGCCACCTCCCATGGAATTTCTCCTGGCACTGGGATTTAAACTCCGTCTCAGGACTCATGGTGTGATCTACTGGGTAAACTAACACTTTCTTGATCCTCAGACTTTTTTTTTTTTTAGTTGCCACCAGGGTTAATGCTGGGGTTTGGAGTCTCACTCCTGGTAGCTGGCTGGCTGAGAGACACTTGTAGCCCTGCTATGCTGTTGTTAAAGCTTCCCCCACAGGTGGGGATGGAGGCTTAAAACTTGGGTTCTTGCACAGAGTAAATGTGTGTGCTCGATAGGGTGCATTGTTACTAGTTGTATATATTTTTTCTTTTGCCTCCAGGGTTATTGTTGGGCTTAGTGCCTGCACCATGAATCCACTGCTCCTGGAGGCCATTTTCCCTCCTTTTGTTGTGGTTATTATTATTATTATTGAGGTCGTTAGTTGTTGGGTAGGACAGAGAGAAATGGAGAGAGGAGGGGGGAAACAGGGAGAAAGAAAGACACCTGAAGACCTGCTTCACCTCCTGCAGGTGGGGAGCCAGGGGTTCGAAAAGGGATCCTTCCGCTGGTCCTTGCGCTTTGCGCCAGGTGCGCTTAACCCGCTACCGCCCGACCCCCACTAGTTGTATCTTTAACATAACATATATGATGTGTTTGCCTCAACTATTTCATATTTTATCTCATTTGACTTATTGTTAATTAAAATACTTAGTTCTCTCTCCATCTCATCTTCTACAAGTACTACTGATAAGCCATGTCTCGTGCCTTTATTCTGTTGCTTTTTTTTTTTTTTTTTTTTAATTTCCCTACCCCACAGGAGGATTATTGGAGTTTAAATAGTCTGTGGTCAGATTGATGCTTTATTTGGCTGATTATACTTCTTGAAATTTTTATTATTAATTTTTTACTTGATAGGACAAAGAAAAATTGAGAGAGGGAGGGGAGATAGAGACACTTGTATGTGCTTCACTATTCATGCAGCTTCTCCCTTGGAGGGGAAGACAGAGAGGGAGAGAAAGATAGACTCCTGCAGACTTGCTTCACCCCAGCAGGTGGGGAGCCAGGGGCTGGAACCAGGATCCTTATGCCGGTCCTTGCACTTTACCCCACCTGAGCTTAACCCGCTGCACTACCGCCTGACTCCCAATATTTGTTATTTTATAATAACTTTTTAAAACAAACCTACTGAGTTTAAAAAAAATTTTTTTTATTATCTTTATTTGTTGGATAGAGACAGCCAGAAATCAAGAGGACCAGGGAGATAGAGAGGGAGAGAGAGAGAGACATCTGCATCATTGCTTCACCGCTTGTGAAGTTTTCCCCATGCAGGTGGGGGCCAGGGACTTAAACCCGGGACCTTGTGCACTATAACATGTGCACTTAACCAGGTGCACCACCACCCGGCCCCTCCTACTGAATTTTTAATACATTTTTTAGTTTACATTTGGAAGGATACTGAATGATGATTACTATATAATCCTTGTATAATAGAAGTGAAGTTTTTTTTTCACTGTCTTTCATAATCAAGGTGTTTTTTTTTTTTTTTACATATACTAACTCACTTAACTGTGTATCATCCCTAATAATCATTGCTTTATTTCTTCAGCTGTGATGCAGATCCATCAGCTCTAGCAAAATATGTTCTTGCCTTGGTAAAGAAAGACAAAAGTGAAAAGGAGTTAAAAGCGTTATGTATTGATCAGCTGGATGTATTCCTTCAGAAAGGTAAGATCTTTGCTTTAAAAATAATACATTGTTTTATTTAACAAGTAAGTAAAGAAAACTGATCTTTGAGTATTAAAGGACTCAGTAAAAAATAATTTATAACAAAGGTGAGTACAATATTAGTACTGTCTATTATGTCTATAGCTTAATTATAGTTAAAGCCTTTTCTTTCATTAATATTCTGCTCATTTAAAAATATTTTTAGACTTATTATCTTTTTAAATTTTATTTATTATTGGATAGAGAGAGAGAGAAATTGTGAGGGCAGGGAAGATGGCAAGGGAGAGAGAGAGACAGAGACACCTGCAGCTTTACTTCACCATTCGTGAAGCTTTTCCCCTGCAAGTGGGGACTAGGAGATTGAACCCAGGACCTTGTGCACTGCAGTGTGTGAGCTTAACCAGGTGTGCCACCACTTGACCTTCCATTTTTCTTTATTAATGATTTAATATTGATTTACAGAATTATGAGATGGTATAATTCCACGCTATTCCCACCACCAGAATTCTGTGTCCCCATTCCCTCCATTGGAAACTGCAGTGGTTCCCCCAAGGTCACAGACATGGGCTGATTATTATTTCTATAACTATCTATATTTATATATATATGGCTATATTTTACTCTGGTCCTTCCTTCTCTTCCTGTCTATGTCAAACCTACACTTACTACTACTTTCCAGTTTCTTCCCCTTTTTCCTTTTTTCTCTCTGAGTCCTGATGGAATTAGAACTCAGAGCCCTCTGGCCATCTTTCCCTATTTTTATTTATTTATTATTGGATAGAGATAGAAATTGAGAGGAGTGGGGGAGTTAGAGAGGGAGAGGAAGACAGAGAGACACCTGCAGGCCTACTTCACCACTTGTGAAGCTTTTCCTCCTACAGGCAGGAACCAGGGGCTTAAAACTGGGTCCTTGTGCACTGGAATGTGTGCACTTAAACAGGTGCGCCACTGCCTGGCCCCTTATTTTATTTTATTTTACTTTACTTTACTTATTTACTTATTTTCCTTTTTGTTGCCTTTGTTGGCTTTTTAAAATTATTATTGTTGTAGTTATTATTGTTATTGATGTTGTCATTGTTAGGAAGAAATGGAGAGAGGAGGGGAAGGGAGAGAGAAGGAGAAGACAGAGGGGGAGAGAAAGATAGACACCTACAGACCTGCTTCATCACCTGTGAAGCAACTCCCCTGCAGGTGGGAAGCCAGGGGCTTGAACCGGGATCCTTACACCCACCGATCCTTGCACTTCACGCCATGTGCGTTTAGCCTACCTGCTGCAATACCGCCTGACTCCCAGTTTTTTTTTTTCCGTCTCCAGGGTTATCATCACTGGGGCTCAGTGTCTGTACTACAAATCCTTTGTTTTTTTGGATAGGACAGAGAAATTGAGAGGAGAGAGGAAAATAGGGAGAAAGAAAGACATCTGCAGACTTGCTTCACCACTTGTGAAGTGACCTGCTTGCAGGTGGGGAGCCCTGGGCTTGAACTGGGATCCTTATGCGAGTCCTTGTGCTTTGTACTATGTGCATGTAACCCAGTGCACCACCTCCTGGCCCCCTCCCCATTACATTTCTCCCCCTCTGGGAGTACGTACCAAGATTCTTTACAGGATGCAGAAGGTGGGAGTTCTGGCTCTGTAATTGCTTCTCTACTGGATATGGATGTTAGCAGGTCGATCCATACCTCCAGCCTGTTTATAGCTTTCCCTAGTGGGGTAGGGCTCTGGAGAGATGAGGTTTCAGACACGTTGGTGAGGTCATCTGCCTAGGGAAGTCAGGATGGAATCATGATAGCATCTGCAACTTGGTGACTGAAAGGAGTAAGCAGGACAAAATATTTAATGAAACAGAAACAATAAAGTTGGAATAGAACAGATGAAAATAGGGATTTTAGAGTGGATAGAAGCTATGAAGCCTATTCTTGTGCTCATTTTTTAAAATGTGCTGATACATTTTTTAAGAAGAGTGGGTGAGTGTTATGCATACTGCTTAAAGATGAAAATTGGGGCTGGTGATGGATATTTGGATGTTGGCACTCCTGCTTGAGCGCAAACGTTACCATTCACAAGGACTCGGTTCTAGCAGGGGAGATGCTTCACAAGAAGTGAAGCAGGGCTGCATGCTTTTTCTCTCTGTCTCTCCCTGCACTCTCAGTCTCTTTTCTATCAAACAGAAAGGGCAGAAAAAGAAAGGAAAAATGGATTCCAGGAGTTGTGAATTTGTAGAGCTGGCACCAAGCCCCAGCAATAACCCTGGTGGCAATTAAAAAAAAAAAAAACTAAGAAAGTGATTGAATCCTTGTTTATTTAAAAATAATACCACTTTGGAAACTGTGAAATTGTCTAGGTTAGTATTTTTTAACTTTTTTCATTTTGCCTACATCTGATTTTTTTTAATTCCTTATTTATTTTTTAAAGAAAATTTTATTTATTTTTAGGTAGAGACAGAGAAGGCAGACCAGGTAGAGAGAGGGGAAGGAGAGAAAAAGAGTGAAAGAGACCACACTCTGAAGCTTCCTGCAATGCAGTAGAGGCCAGACTTGGAACTTGGTTGTGCATGTAGCAAAGCAGCATGTTATCCAAGTGAGCAGTTTTGCTGCTCTGCCAACATCTAGATGTTGATAGTATTTGCTTGGTGCCGTAGACCATGTTGATAGGTACTTAGGAACTAGGCATGGCTATAGGTAACCGCTCCAGAGGTGCTGTCCCTTCTAGCCTCTACCAGTCTGAAAAAGTGAATGGCCAGTATTACCATAGGACTTGTACCTTGGTGTACTATTTAGGGAGTGTTCAGTTTTAATGTACTTTCTAGATTTATGAAAGCCAAGATATATTTTCATCATATTGTCAGGTATGAGAGAGTAGAGAATTAGTATTTTAATAGTAGCGTTCTAATCTGAAGTTTTTAAATTTCATTTTTAGAGACACAGATATTTGTGGAAAAACTGTTTGATGCTGTGAATACAAAGAGCTACCTACCTCCCCCAGAACAGCCATCATCAGGAAGCTTAAAGGTAGAATTTTTTCAGCACCAAGAAAAAGATATAAAAAAAGAAGAGGTAAGCATTTACATTGACCTTAAGTTAAGAAAAAAAAAGTGTTAAGATGTAATTCATGTGCCATTACAGTTAACTTGTCTAAAGTATATAGTTTAGTGATTTTTAATTTTATTTATTTACCAAAGCAGCACTTAACTTTGAAGATTGAACATGGGTCCTCTTACATTCAGATTCAGTGTGCTAACTCATTTTTATTACATATAAAGGTGTTTTTTTTTTTTTGCCTCCAGGGTTATTGCTGGGGTTCAGTGCCTGCACCATGAATCCACTGCTCCTGGAGGCCATATTCCCCCCTTTTGTTGCCCTTGTTTGTGGTTATTATTATTGTTGGTGGTGTTGATGTCGTTTGTTGTTGGATAGAACAGAGAGAAATCAAGAGAGATGGGGAAGATGGGGAGAGAAAGATAGACACCCGCAGACTTGCCTCACCGCCTGTGAAGTGACTCCCCTGCAGGTGGGGAGCTAGGGGCTCGAACCGGGATCCTTACGCCAGTACTTGCGCTTTGCGCCATGAGCGCTTAACCTGCTGCACTACTGCCCGACCCTCATAAAGTTATTTTTTTATATATTTATTCCTTTTGTTGCCCTTGTTGTTGTTTCTTATTATTGTTGTAGTTATTATTGATGTCGTTGTTGTATAGAACAGAGAGAAATGGAGAGAGATGGGGAAGAGAGAGGAGGAGACAAAGATAGACACCTGCAGACCTGCTTTACTGCCTGTGAAGCGACTCCCCTGCAGGTGGGGAGCCGGGGGCTCGAACCAGGATCCTTACAGCCGTTCCTTGTACTTTGCACCACATGCGCTTAACCTGCTGTGCTACTGCCTGACTCCCATAAAGTTATTTTTTAATTAATGTATGTTTGTATGATTGGATAGAGACAGAAATTGAGGGGGGGGTAGAGATGGAAAGAGAGACACTTTCAGCTCTGCTTCACCACTCATGAAGTTTTCCCCCTGCAGGTGGGGACCAAGGGCTTGAAACCATACTTAGAGTTTTGCAATCATGTCTACTATCAAATTCTAGAAAGCTTTTTAAAAACACAAGTTTTGGGATCTCTCAAGATTACCTCATCTCCCATTTAATTTTATCAGAAACACCCAGGAGCTCAGTATATAGTCACATCAGTGAATAGCTGTGCTACATTACAGAGTAAAATTACAAAACCAAATTTCAAAGGTGTATAGTGAGAAAATAGGCTAGGGACACTACAGTTGTTATGCATGAGTACAGCTTCCCATTTCCCTATGATAGGTGTGTACAAAACACTCCCTCAAGTTAAGTCCTTTTCCATCATCTTGTACCAGGACCACAATTCCCTCTATCCCATCCCTTCCCCTCTATTCGCAGACTCTTTTGGTATAATGCACAATACTTCGTTCAGGTTTACTTTGTGTTTTCCCTTTCTCTCCTTATTTCTTAAATTCCCCTTATAAGTGAGATCATCTGGTGTTCATTTTCTGTTTGGCTGATATCATTGTTGTATCATGATTCTTCCAGGTTCCTTTCATGATGGTGCAATCACTTCATTTTTTTTAACCAGCTAGTAGTATTCCATCTTGGATATATATACCACAACTTTCTTAGCCACTCATGTTATTGGGCATCTGGGTTGCGTCCGTATAAGGGCTATTACAAATTTTTCTGCTGTATACATAGGTGTACATAGATCTCTGTGTAGTTGTCTTTGTTTCCTTTTGCTATATCCCAGGAGAGGAATTGCTAGGTCATAGTGTAAGTCTATTTCTAGAGTTTCGATGAATCTCCAGATTGTTTTCCACAAGCTTTCTTTTTTTTTTTTTTCTTTTAATTTCTTTATTGGGGGATTAATGTTTTACAGTCAACAGTTAATCCAATAGTTTGTACATGCATTACATTTCCCAGTTTTCCACATAACAATAAAACCCCCACTAGGTCCTCTGCCATTATATTCTAAGACCTGAACTCTCCCTCACACCCACCCCAGAGTCTTTTACTTTGGTGCAATACAGCAACTCTAGTCCAAGTTCTTTTTAGTGTTTTCTCTATTTTATTTTTTTGTCACTAAGTTTACCACTGGGGTTTAGTATCTGCACTACAAATCCAACACTCCTGGTAGCTTTTTTTTTTCCCCCTGTTACTGAGGCAGAAGCCCATGAAACTTCCCCTTCACGTGGGTTCCAGGGTTTTGAACCTGTGTCCTTGCACACTGTAATGTGTTGACTCTTCTAGATGTGCAGCTGCCTGGTCCTTCTCAAATGTAATTTTATCTCTATATAGCTATATATTTGCACACACAGAAAATGTTTCTCTATAAAAGAAGATCAGAAATAATTATATAATGCATCAGTATAAGGATTCTGTTAATAAGGAGAAAAAGGATAATGCTGTTTTGACAACTGCATATATCATGTTGAAATACAGTTGTTTAATTTTTGTCTAAAATGGAAGTTTGGGTTGATAGTTGTGATTTTTTTTTGCTACTACAGGTTGTGTTTTGATTCTTATAAAGTCTTTGATATATTCTGGGCTCTTGATTTGAGAAGCAGTAAGTTTTCTCCCTAAATGAGTTAATAATAAAACATGAGCCTTATTCCTACCTATTTAACCTTTCTCCACAGTTTTGTGAAGTATATTCATCCCCAATCTTTTGCAACTGTCAAAATGCCAAATAACAGTCTAGATTTAAGATACTGCGGTTGTAGAAACATTTTCCAGTTGAGTGTTCCTAAGGAGTAATATAAAGTTACTTGCAAATGCATGGAGGCAAATAGAAGGGAAACATTACCAGAGGAGAGGTTCATTTGTAGTTTAGTTTGTTTATTGTGGGGTATGTGTCTCGTATGCACAGGTACTTCAAGTAAGTAAATGCGAAGAGGTGAGTGAAAATATAAAAAAAAAACAAGCAAACTTAAGAAAAAAGTTTAATGATTTAACAGTGGCTTATAAAATTATAAAATTTTAAGGGGTCTGGTTTCCTACACTCATTTATGTGTAAAACTTATACCTAGCACCAAAACTCCTCATAATTACTATAGTTCTCACTAAGTCTTAAGAGTCTTGTCTTTTATTATTATTTATAAATTGAATTGTTTCATGAGTTTTTAAGGACCAAGTTTTTAAGAAATGTTTCTGATTTTGATCTGTTGATAGGATTTCTGTTTAATTATTCATCCAATGTGGATATTTTCACAGTAAGACTCTTCAAAGGGATGTTAAAATTTTTGGTATTAAAAAACTGAAGACACTTGATTAAACTGATTTCTTCATCTATGCTAAGGATTTATGAATTTCTTTAGCATTCACTGTCTTTCAGCAAAACTCGTTAATGGTTAAATTTTTGCAATTAGAAATTCATCTTGTGTTTTTATAGTTATCTTATTAAAGTTTATTTTAAAGTAATTTGAATAAGTGTAGAAGACAGTTCCCACCCTGTATTTTGCTATCAGTTAAGTTACTGATAGAATATGCCTAGGAGTGACTTCTTAAAATTATACTTTTTGTTGTTCTTTAGCAGATCACGAAGGAAGATGAACGTGAGAAAAAGTTTTCTAGAAGGCTAAATCATAGTCCCCCCCAATCAAGCTCCCGATATAGAGAAAATAGGTAATTCACTGAACCATGTTTAATGTTTAGACTTTACCCCTTCCCCTCTCCTTTTCCCTCTTACTGCCTTTTCCTTTACCTTCCCCCCACTTCCTCCTTCCCTCCCTTACCCCTGTCTCCTTTCTTTCCTTCCTTTTTTTTTTTTCTTTTTACTAGAGCACTTCTCGTCTCTGGTTAATGATGGTACTGGGAATTGAACTTCGAACTTCAGATTTTCATAACCATTATGCTATCTCCCCTGCCTGTATGACTCTTCCCTCCCTGCAGGTGGGGACCAGGGGCTTGAATTCAGGTCCTTGTGCACTGCAGTGTGTGTACTTAACCAGGTGCATCACAGCCTGCCCCCCTAAACATTTCTATTTATTTTTATGTATTTATTTACTTATTTATTGGATAGAGACAAAAATCAATAGGGTCATGGGAGATAGGGAGAGACACAGAGTGACACCTGTAGCTCAGCTTTACTACTCATGAAGCTTCCACCCTGCCCATGAGGACTGCTTACTTGAACCAGGGTCCTTGTGCACTGTAATGGGTGTGTTTAACTGGATGTGCCACTGCCCGTCCCCAGGTCTCTTAAGCATGTCATTATAAAAAGTAAGACTTGGGGAGTTGAGCGGTAGCACAGCAGGTTAAGCACATGTGATGCAAAGCGCAAGGACTGGTGTAAGGATCCTGGTTTGAGCCCCCAGCTCCCTGTCTACAGGGGAGTCACTTCACAAGCGGTGAAGCAGGTCTGCAGGTGTCTTTCTCTACCCCTCTCTGTCTTCCCCTCCTCTCTCCATTTCTCTCTGTCCTAACAACAATGACATCAATAACAACAACAGTAATAAATACAGCACTAAAACAAGGACAACAAAAGGGAATAAATAAAAAGTATTTTAAAAAGAAGTAAGACTTGAATTTGAGTTTTTTCTGTATTCATTAAAACCTTAATTACATAGAAGTGTTCTTGTGTCTCTTAGAAGTCGTGATGAGAGGAAAAAAGATGATCGTTCTCGAAAAAGAGATTATGATCGGAATCCTCCTAGAAGAGATTCCTACAGAGATCGGTACAATAGAAGGCGAGGACGAAGCCGGAGTTACAGCAGGAGTAGGAGTCGAAGTTGGAGTAAAGAGAGGCTTCGTGACAGGGATAGAGATAGAAGCAGGACTAGAAGCAGAAGCAGAACACGAAGCAGGGGTAAATAATCCATTTATCTATGAATTTTGATTGTCAGTTGCTATATTGTGTAAGAGACTTTAAAGATTAATTTTAAGTTATTTAAATTTTGCCAAAATTGTCTTTATTTTTGATTTTATGATATTTTATGGTCTGAGTGAATGCTTTTTGAACATCTCTTTAATATTTCATTTATTAATTTATTTCATTCTGAAGTAAAATTCAGAAAGAATTATCATTGCCTGAATCAGAATGATTAAAATTAAGAGGACTGACATTATCTTGTGTTGGTAAGGATAATCTTTGGGGAAAACTTGTATGTTATCTTCACAACGTTAAACATACACCGACCAAAGACTAGTCATTCCAGTCTTACTTATTTTCTTTTTTCTTTTCTTTTTTTTTTAAACAAGAGCACTGCTCAGCTCTGGCTTCTGGTGGTGTGGGGTATTGAACCTGGGACTCTGGACCCTCAGGCATGAGATTGTCTTTGCATAACCACTTTGCTGTCTACCCTGCCCCCTTATGTATTTTCTTAAAAGAAATAAAAGATATATTTCTTTTTTTGGTGGGGATGGGGAGGGGCTACTGGGATTGAACCCAGAACTTGGCACATGCAAAGCAAATACTCTACAACTGAGCTACAGCCCTAATCCCTTAAAAATGTGTTTGGACACAAATCATCAGGGAACTTGATTTGTAATAGCTGAACACTAGGAAGAACTCAAATGTTTATCAATACATGAATTATCAAAACAGATTCTGTTATACTGACTAGACAGTGAGTAAACAGAAAAGAACGATGCATGTAACAAAATGAAGCTTTTTAAAAAAATTATTTGGTTTATACTTGGGAAATATTTTACAAGACAGTTGTTCTCTCAGGGTTATATTATTACCTCTCTCTAAAATGTGTGCCAGCATACTTCCTCTCCCCCCAGAAAGGACACATCCTATATTTATGTTGACTGAGTGAAACCAAACAAAAGAAGAGTGTGTATGTATTTGATAGTTTTTAAAAAATATTTTGTTCATTTTAATTAGGGAGAAGATAGAGACAGACAGACCGATACACAGACCAACGACTCCGCATGCTCAGCTCTGGTTTATATTGGTGCAGGGTATGGGACTTCATAGCCTCAGTCATGAAAGTCTTTGGCATTACGTGCTATCTCTCTGCCTGTATACGGTATTTTAAAAAATACAAAATAATGAGTGCTTTCTGGGATGGATTATAAAGGTTCCTAGGGTGGTCAGGTAGGTGACACAATTGGTAGAGTACAGGATTTGCAGGTATGAAGTCCAGAGTTAGTTCCCCAGCACACACGGCTTATGCCATAGTGATGCTCTAGTTCTCTCCCCCCCCCCAGTGTGAATAAATAAACCTAGGTTGTTAGTATAGCTCACTTGATTGGTGTGCCTGCTTTGCCAAATGTATGGCCCAGGTTTGACACTCCCCCACTCCCCCACCACACACACTGCATGGCAGGAAGCTTCAGCACTGTGGTGTCTCTTCCCCGCCTTTGTTACTCTTTCTCTTTTTGTCTGTCAAGCTGCTGCAGTGAAGCTGTAGGAACAACAATAAAAAAGGGCCACATGGATATTTGGGGGGGTGGTGATGAGTGTATGAGCAACATATACATTATTTCTGTTCATAAATCAAAATAATTACACATTTTCAATATTTCCAGTTCCTTATAATTAAATAAACCTAAAAACATTTAAAATTATTTTAAAAATTATTATATAAAAAATTATGTATTTCTAAGAGTTTGTCATTTCCAGCCTGTGTAATTTTTCTCCCAGCATGTATTAATTGACAGTGAGCTAACGGGGGTTGTGCGATGGTACACCCAGTTATTACCATACATGAGGACCTGAGTGCTTAAAGGAGTGTTTTAAATATATTTTAAATATCTTCCACTTTCTCTGTGTTCAGCATAAACACTAACTCACAGGAATTTTTTAAATTAGTATATGGCTTCTTATAGATCATTTATATTTTGTTACAGAAAGGGAACTGGTAAAACCTAAATATGACTTGGACAGGACAGATCCATTAGAAAACAATTATACTCCAGTCTCTTCAGTACCTACTATTTCAACTGCTCACTATCCTGTACCAACTTTGAGCAGCACTATTACAGTGATTGCTCCTACTCATCATGGCAACAATACTACTGAAAGTTGGTCTGAGTTTCATGAAGATCAGGTGGACCATAATTCATATGTAAGACCACCAATGCCAAAGAAGCGGTGCAGAGACTATGATGGTAAGTATTTAAACTCCTTCATGAAGTATTCAATGGGTAATCTCCCCCCCCACCCCCCTTATTTTAGCCACCAGAATTAATCCTGGGGCTCGGTACCTACACAGTGAATTCACCACTCCCTGCTGCCATTTTCCCCTTCTTTTGTTCCCTTTTATACTTGAAAGGACAGAAAGAATTTGAGAGGGAGATAGTGAAAGAGAGAGAAAGAGATACTGGTAGACTTGCTTCACCACTTGAGAAGTTTTCCCCCTGTAGGTAGGGGCCAGGGCCTTGAACCTGAGTCCTTGTGCACTGTAAAGTATGTGCTACCACCCAGCTGCCTGACCGACTTGACTTCTAAAGTTTCAGGTTGCACACAATTTTGCAAAGACTTAACCTTACTGGAGATAGTAGGATCATTTAAACAGTTCAGAAATTCCTCAGTAAGCTTCATAAATTCCTTGAAATCTCCACTAGTCGTCTGGTTATTGAATGTTAATGTACAGGTAGCGTTTCCTTGCATGTAAACCTTAGAGTGTCGTAAACAAAAACTATGTCTTCTGAAGTTATTTATCAGGAAATAAACTAATGAGACATTTTGAGAAAACCTAATTTCGAAATGGCTATTGACAAGTAGAATCTAGAAATGTGTTTCATCTATTTAAGATTTTTATAAATGAAGACTAAAAGTGTATTAGAAGTTTTGTGAATTTTAAAGTTCAGGCACTAATCTGAGAAGATGAACATGTGCACATATATATAAGCTAGCATAAGTTACATTATCTTGCCAGCAGCACTCATTTTAATTTGATTTTTTTTAAATCATTTGGTATTTTCAATTATTGAAAATTAGTAGGTAGCTATTGTGGTATGGTTACTTGTACTTTTTCAATATTAAATATATCTTTGGTTAAATTTTTTATGTCTAGCACTTTTCATATTTAAACTATTCTCCCTCACAGAAAAGGGTTTCTGTATGAGAGGAGACATGTGCCCTTTTGATCATGGAAGTGACCCAGTAGTTGTCGAAGATGTGAATCTTCCTGGAATGCTGCCATTCCCAGCACAGCCTCCTGTTGTTGAAGGACCACCACCTCCTGGTTTACCCCCACCTCCACCAATTCTTACACCTCCACCTGTGAATCTGAGACCCCCAGTGCCACCACCCGGGCCATTACCACCCAGTCTGCCACCTGTTACAGGTAAGTAAATATGTGCTTGCCTGTTTTAGTCATTTATCTATTTATTCTTTACTTTTTTATTTTATTTTATTTATTCCCTTTTGTTGTCCTTGTTGTTTTATTGTTGTAGTTGTTATTGTTGTCGTCATTGTTGGATAGGACAGAGAGAAATGGAGAGGGGGGAGAGAGAGACACCTGCAGACCTGCTTCACCACCTGTGAAGTGACTCCCCTGCAGATGGGAAGCCGAGGGCTCGAACCAGGATCCTTACGCTGGTCCTTGTGCTTTGTGCCATGTGTGCTTAACCTGCTACGCTACCACCCGACTCCCTTAATCATTTATTGACTCATATACTTAAGCAGTTAACTTTGGTGTTTGATTTTGTTAAAAGTAATCAAAAGATGTCTGCCTGAAACTAAAAGCAAGACATTCTTAACAGAACATACCACCACATTTTAGATTATGCCACACCCATGATTGTGTATTGGGCCTAAATTTCATGTATGCAAAACCCAGATAAAGCTGTTTTGGAATACATTAGAGACATTTTACCCTATAAAACGAATTTAAGTGTAAGAGTTTGGTGTTTGTAGATATTGCAGTTTGATAAATGAGAATATTGTGTTTGAATGTACAATAACTTATTTTATTTGTTTGCTTTCAGATGATATTTCTTATTCTTTGGTTTTGACAGGACCACCACCTCCACTTCCTCCTTTGCAACCATCTGGCATGGATGCACCACCAAACTCTGTAACCAGTTCTGTTCCTACTGTGGTAACAACTGGCATACATCACCAGCCTCCTCCTGCTCCACCTTCTCTTTTTACTGCAGGTACAGTTTTGGCTCTGTCTATATTCTTAATATGGTGTGAACAGAGTTCTAGATGAAGAATTTAAAAATGTCTGTAGTGTGAATTGCTCTATTAAGCTTTTCTTACTATGTATAGAATAAAATGACATGGTGGGTGTAAATTAAATACAAATCCTTAATTAATTTTTTTCTCAAAAAAATTATATTTAATTACTTGTGTTTACAAAATTTAATTTTTAATAAATATAACCAGTAGTAGTATTGTATTGGTAATATGTTAAATAATTTACTTTTTCTATTAGTGATATAAAGAAATTTACCAAGTGGACTTTTATAATTGTTTTTTAATTACAGTTTTTGTATTACCAGATACATATGACACTGATGGCTACAATCCTGAAGCCCCAAGCATTACAAACACTTCCAGACCAATGTACCGACACAGAGTACATGCACAAAGGCCTAATTTGATAGGATTGACATCAGGGGATATGGATCTGCCACCTCGAGGTACTATGGTGAAAAGAACACATTACTATTCTTCTTTGTGTATCTTCAGATAAAGAACATATTGTAATAGAAAGGGTTATTAGATAACTCAGAGGATCTCCAAAAAGGCCAGTGGACCAAATGCATTAGGCAGGGATAAGGTTTAAAAACATCTGTATTAGAACTGGTCCTGTGAAGATACTACCAGGCAAAGAAACTGCAACTTGCACTGTGATTTGATACTGAATGTTTCCTCCTGGTTGGCTATAGAGATGATGTGTAAGAGATATCAGAAAAGCACATAACCCATGTGATATTTTCATGAAGTTGGAATAACTCTGTGACTTGAATAGAGGCAGGTGAGAATATAGAGGAAAGAGGTCTTGGATGCCTTAGGCATGAGAGTCTCTTCACCTAACCATTATGCTGTCTGTCCCTGTGGTGGTGGTTCTCCTTCTCCTCCTCCTCCTCCTCTTCCTCCTCTTCCTTCTCCTCCTCCTTCTCCTTCTTCTTCTTATTAATTGGATAGAGACAGCCAGAAACTGAGAGGAGAAAGGGAGAGAGACAGAGAGACACCTACAGCACTGCTTCACCACTTGCAAAGCTTTCCCCTTGCAGGTGGGGACCGGGGGCTCGAACCCAGGTCCTTATGCACTGTAATATGTGTGCTTAACCAGGTGCACCACCACCCGGCCCCTTATCCCTGTGGTTCTTAAGTTCTGTACTATTAATACAAGTTGGAAGGGAGGAGAAATGGAAAGAGGCATATCGTATATCCAGATTTGACATAAGGCCAGAGGCTTATCTCTTGTGTTTTTTGTAGCCACCCCCCACCTTGAGAATTACTGTAAACTGTGTATTTGGCTAAGTAAAACCATGGCAAGTAGTTAAGATGTCTTAACAGATTGTGTAATGTGAGTTTAGAGATCCCAAGAAGATGACTTGAAAAGTGCCAACAGTGGAGCAGTGGCAAAATAAAAGGAATTTGAAGAGGAGGGCACTGAGCAAATAAAACTCAAGAGACAGAAAGGAGAGAGTAGGGAGTTATTAAAAGTGAAGGAACACAGTATCTGAGAAGCAGAAGGTGATATGTGGGATCACTTGCTCTTTAGAGAGGAAGAGCACAGAGGTGCATTCATATATTTAAGTAGTAAATTAGGACATTGGTAATTCTAGCATGAATTCACTAAATGCAATAAATGGGAGAAGCTGCCAGTTTTCAGAGGATTAATAGATTAGTTGGTGGCAAAGAAGCAAAATTGGTGGGCCAGGCAGTGGTGCACCTGGCTAAAGCACTCAATTACAGTGCACAAGGAAACAGGTTCAAGCCCCTGTCCTCCACCTGCAGGGGAAAGCTTCCCAAGTGATGAAGCAGGGCTGCAGGTGTTTCTCTGTGTTTCTCCCCCTATCAATTTCTCTACTTGATCCATTAATAAATAAAGAATATATATTAATAAAAGAAAAGCAAAATTACCAAGTATAGATACCTCTTAGTAAATACTATGAGGGTAGAAAGAAAAATAGACTAGCAAGAGGAAAGGTGATTTTATGAGATTTCTTTAAAAAAAAAAAAAAGGAATGATTTAAACTTGTTTTTAAATGTTGATGGGAAGCTCCAGTTTAGGAGAGGTTGAGGATGGAGAAAAGCTGTAAGGGCATTAATTCTGGTGGTTCTCTCTTTGCACAGGACAAATTGATGGCAAGAGAATTTGGAAGATAAAATTAAGGCAGTAGAATAAGTTATTAGTAATGCAAGTTTTGTGCTAAGGTTGTTTCATTGGGATATGGTAGGAAGTACATGCAAGATAAATTGAGAAAATGGAAGAGTTAGAAATAAAAAAGAGAAAATGGTAATTTCTTCTCTCTTCCTCCCCTCCCTCCCTCCCTTCCTCCTCCTTCCTTCCTTCCTTCCTTCCTTCCTTCCTTCCTTCCTTCCTTCGTTTTTTTTTTTTTCTACCAGAGCACTATTCAGCTCTGGCTTATAGTGGTTGGGGGATTGAACCTGGGACCTTGGATCCTCAGGCATAAGAATCTTTGCATAACCATTATGCTGTCTCCCCCACCCAGAAAATGGTGGTTTTATTAATGGATGGCATTTTACTATATAATAAGGCAGAAGTTAGGTTCTTAGTAGATTTCATGTGTTGCACATTAAGATGCTTATCTATAAGCGTGAAAATCAGTTGTAGCCTTGAGGATGTGTACTAAAATAGATCCTAAGTTCATTTGGTTAGTTGTATGTTTGGAAATACTATTGGTAAGAGTAAGACTTATCTAATTCACCTTTAAAAGAACTTAATTTTTCTTTTCATTTTTTAAAAAATGTTTAAAAAATATTTATTCATTTATATATTTTCCCTTTTGTTGACCTTGTTGTTCTTTTCATTTTTTTCTACCCTTTGTGTCATTTGAGGAAAAACTCATGCAAGTAAGATGCTGAAAGTGGTAGTTATTTTTTTGTGTATCATTCTTTCTATATTTTAAAATCAAGTTGTTTTTACTATGTTAACATTTTATGCTTAAATGAGCAGTTACAATAATGACTACATTATCAATTCTTTTTCTTTAAAGTTTATTCATTTTTATTGTATAAGACAGAGAAATTCAGAGGGGTTGGGCAAGGTAGGGGGAGAGAGAAAGAGAGAGAGAGAAACACTTAACATTACTTCACCCCTGTGTAAGCTTCACCTCTGCAGGGCGAAGGGGAGGCTCAGACACTGTGTGCACTCAGCCACATGCACCACCACCTGGCCCACTGTGTTACCAGTTCTTAAAGGCCATTAGTGCTAAGTCTTTTAGTTTGTGTATTTACTTTAAAGACTAAACTCAAGACCTCAAAGATGATTTGTTACTTATATTTGGAGAAAGTGGTGGCAAATGAGAACAGTGACATTATTGCCGGCACCCTCTTTTAACCTGAAGCCCCGTTACCAAGGAAGGCCTATAGGATCAGAGGTGGGGGTTTTTGTTGTTGTTCTTTTTTTTGACATGCTAGAATTAATGATTCTGCTTCACAAGTATGAGATGAAATAAGCTAAAAAAAAAATCTCTTATTTAGGGTGCTATATTTGCATGTACATTTACTTCTGTTTGCTCCTGAAAAATGTATTTGGACAAAAACCTAGAACTTTGTTTTCCATGATCAAGAAATTACTAATCAGTAGTTTTTTTCTTTTATTTTAAAACAGAAAAACCTCCTAATAAGAGCAGTATGAGGATAGTAGTGGATTCAGAATCAAGGAAACGAACTATTGGTTCTGGTGAACCTGGAATTCCTACAAAGAAGACTTGGTTTGATAAGTAAGCTGACAGGGAAATTGAAGAATTTTATTGTGCAATGGCTTTAAAAATATTTTAATTTTATGAAAGTATAATATTTTATTTAAAAATAAATATTTTTTCATTCTGTTCTATAGACATTCCCCATCTAATGTTTATTTTCATGAAATGTATAAGTTTGTTGTTTGTTATTTAGAAGGCATTTTCTTACAGAAATGATGTGGCCACTATATACATAATCTCCCCCCAAATTTAAGAAAACAGCTCATGTCTAGCTTTATGAAAGACAGTTACGAGTTTCACTAGGGAAAGAAGGGTAGATCTGGTCTAACAGGAGGCATTAGCTTATGGGTTATTCCTATTAAGAACTAGAGAGTGACATTTTGCTGGGCATGGGAGGTAGGTAGTCTGAGGTTGGTTGTGAAAGAAGGACTTTAGAGAAAGATAGAAGTAGTCATAATGTTAGAGAGTATTCCTATGAGTAATTTTAACACTTACTTAGTAATCAATAATTTATAGTTCTGGCTCTATCTTTATTCTGTCACTTGAGATAAAAGAGTATAACCTTCCTAGGATATAGTTTTGACCTTAATTCATGTATTTTATGTATTTCATAGTTTCTATGTCAGGAAAGGTTGAAAACTCTTTCACCTTCCCCTTCCTGCGCTCCCTCACCTCCCAGCATTCCTTAGTCTAACTTATGGTGGTTCATGGGGCTGAACCTTGGGCATTAACATCTTTTGCATAACCACTGTGCTTATGTCCTCAACCCTCATTTCTTGCTTTTAAGCAGTATTTTAAATAGGATACATTTCAGTAAACTAGACTTTGCGGAAACATTCCTCTTAAGAATTTTATGTAGGAATAGATCAGAAGTGGAAAGTAACAGATAAATATGTAAGAATTCTTCTCAACCTCATATGAAAAATACAGTCATTATTAATGTGGAAAGTTCATTTTTGTAGAAAATATTTAAATTTTCTGTATCAACTGATAATTTCAGTCTTGAAAAAAAATTGAATTTACATTGTAAAGCTTTTTTACTTTATATTTGGTAGGAGTCAGAAGTTATAAATGAATGTGTTAACTAATGTGATTTTGTTACAGATCAAGTTTTAATAGAACAAACAGTCCAGGGTTCCAGAAAAAAGTTCAGTTTGGAAATGAAAATACAAAACTTGAACTTAGGAAAGTTCCTCCAGAATTAAATAACATCAGCAAACTTAATGAGCATTTTAGTCGATTTGGAACCTTAGTTAACTTACAGGTAAGATCCATGTCTTCGCTTAATTATTATCCATGTTTCTGCTTAATTATTATGGAAGGAAACCTAATGTAAGGAAAATACACTTTAGGGATCGAGAGATGACTCACCATATAGGGTGCTCACCTTACCATGTACATGGCCAAAGTTGAAGCCCCTGGAACCACATGAGAGGTGCTATAGTAGTGAAGGAAGCTTTGATGCTGTGGTCTTCAGCTGAATGAAAAATGTGACCTGAAGAAGAGAAATTATGTCTGGGCTTCATGTGTGTGTCTCTATCCCTCCCACTCCCCAGTAACTTTTTATTTGTTTTAAATAATTATTTTTACGTATTCCTCACCTGCAGTGGAAACACTTGGTGGGCAGTGAAGCTGGTCTACAGACGCCTGTCTTTCTCCTTCTTTGTCTCCCTTCCCTCTCCAGATCCCCCCCCCCCAATGCCTCTCTCCACCATACTTAACACTGGGGCTCTGTGCTGTGCAGGCACTATGAATTCATAGCTCACAAGCTCCCGGTGGCCAATCTTTTTTTTTTTTTTTTAAATGGTTATAGTATATAGGACAGAGAGAAATTAAGAGAGGACAGGAAGATAGAGGGAAAGATAGCCATGTGCACACCTGTCTCACTGCTCATAATAAAATCGGCACCCTGTATAAGGGGATCAGGGGCTCGAACCCAGGTCCTTGTGCTTGCTAATATGTGTGTTTAACTTGGTGTGCCACTGCCTGACCCCCTTCCCTCTTCCCTGAGTTTCTCTTTGTCCTATCAAAATAGAAAGGAAGGGGGGTGGGCGCCAGGAGTGTTGGATTTGTAGTATTCTCACTGAGCCTCAGTGATAACCCTAGTGGTGAAAGGAAAATAAATTTTTAAATAAGAAAATAAAGCTATGGGGCAAAACATGACATACCACTATTGTTTCAATTTGCATTTCCGTAATTACTAGTGAGGTTGTGTTTTCTCATCTCTTTACTTTTTTTTTCTCATTTTTTTCTCTCTCATCTCTTTACTATACCCTTTTGCTATATCTACGTATTCTTTACCAGTATCTGGCATATATGATCTTAAGGATCAAACTCAGAACCTCATCCATGCAAGCTTGATGCCAGCTGCATTGTTTCCCAGCTTGCAACCACATTATTTGTTTATTATTATTTTAAACCAGATCACTGTTCATATCTTGCTTATGATGGTGCACGGGATTGAAAGTGGGACTTTTGGAGCCTCAGGTTATGCAGTCTCTTTGCATAACCATTATGTTATCTACCCCTGCCCCCGCATTATTCTTTATAAAGTACATGCTTTTAAAAACCAGTTTAAATAAACCCTTGAACTTTATCCTAATAAAATTAATGTTTTAAATTCTAATAAACAGTTGTTAAAATGCTACCTAAAATCACCCTGTAGTTAAACTGTTTAGCATGAATAATTATTATGTATTTTAATTGTCACCAGTTTTATCACTGGGGCTTAGTGCTTGCATGACAAATCCACTGCTCCTGATAGTCACCCCCCCCTTTTTTTTTCCTGTTTGGTAGGACAGAGAAATTCAGAGTGGCAGATAGAGAAAGAGATGCATCTCTAGCACACTGCTTCACCTGTAGGTTGAAAGTAAAGACTTGAATCCAGGTCCTTTGTACTTGATGTCATGTTCACTCTCCTGGGTGTACTACTGCATGGTCCCGTGTTACGTACTTCTTAACACTATGAAGTCACTTTTGTTACCTTATTTGTAGGAGAGGAAATGGAGGCTTAGAAAAGTAGGGCTCCCCTGGTTGAGTGCACACGTTATAATGTACAAGGACCTGGTTTGAGCCCCCAGTCCCCACCTGCAGGGGGAAAGCTTTGTGAGTGGTGAAGCAGTGCTGCAGGTTTGTCTCTGTCTCTCACTTGATTTCTGCCTGTCTCTGTCCAATAAATAAGTAAAGACAATTTAAAAAGTATATTGATGGGGGTTGCGATAGCGCAGCAGGCTAAGTGTACGTGGCACGATGTACAAGGACCAGTGTAAGGATCCCAGTTCAAGCCACGAGTGGTGAAGCAGGTCTGCAGTGTCTTATCTTTCTCCCCTCCTCTCTGTCTTCCCTTCCTCTCTCTATTTCTCTCTGTTCTATCCAACCACAACTACATCAATAACAATAATAATAACTACAACAACATTAAACAACAAGGTCAACAAAGGGGGGAAAATAGCCTCCAGGAACAGTGGATTTGTGGTGCAGGCACCAAACCCTAGCAATAACCCTGGAGGCAAAAAGAAAATAGTATATTGATTTTTTACATGTTCCCATTGTTCAAGATTTAAATCAGCCAGTCTAAGAGTCTTTGCTCTTAAGTGTGTGTGTGTGTGTGTGTATGTATGTGTGGGTGTGTGTGTGTGTGTAGCAGGAGTCTTGCACACATGCAATTTTACTACTTCCAGCAACTTTATTTTTCTCATTTGGATATAAAGGAATGACATCACAGCACTGGAGCTTGCTCTGATACCAAAACACCTCTTGATAGTGTCACTCTTAAACCTGACTGAAACTTTGGAAAATATACCTGTTATTAAAAGAACAGGCAATTTTTTTTTAAATTTTTTATTTAAGAAAGGATTAGTGAACAAAAACATAAGGTAGGAGGGGTACAACTCCACACAATTCCCACCACCCAATCCCCATAACCCACTCCCTCCCATGGTAGCTTTCCCATTCTCTATCCCTCTGGGAGCATGGACCCAGGGTCGTTGAGGGTTGCAGAAGGTAGAAGGTCTGGCTTCTGTAATTGCTTCCCCGCTGAACATGGGCGTTGACTGGTCGGTCCATACCCCCAGTCTGCCTCTCTCTTTCCCTAGTAAGGTGTGTCTCTGGGGAAGCTGAGCTCCAGGACACATTGGTGGGGTCTTCAATCCAGGGAAGCCTAGCCAGCATCCTGGTAGCATCTGGAACCTGGTGATTGAAAAGAGAGTTAACATATGAAGCCAAACAATTTGTTGAGCAATCATGGATCCCAAGCTTGGAATAATGGAGAGGAAGTGTTAGGGAGGTACTCACTGCAAACTCTAGTGTACTTCTGCTTTCAGGTATATATTTTGCAGTAGTTTATGGATACGTGTGCACATAAGCTCTCTCTCACAGAAACTGGTGTATATCTAGGTTATGGGACTTTGTTAGAAAGTGAACTACCTGAGATGAAATTAGAGTGTACTATAAAAGGAAAGGTCTCACCCGAGTAAAGAAGCTGAAGGGTTGTCATTCCACACGTGAAGTCTCTGGATACAGTCTGAGGTGAAGCATGTTGAGGTGGCAATCATTGCTTTGGTTAGGTTGTGATCGGCGGATGCAATATTATTTGGTTTGGATTGGGAGATGCATACGGGAAAGTGTGCCCTATCCAAGGGTTCCAGGACTGGGGGAAGTAAGGGCTCTATAGTGAAGATGTGAGGTTCCTGCTGTCTTAGGGTTCAAAAAGACAATCGATAGTTAATATTATCATCACATTGTTTGTTAATTGGGTTAACTTTGAAAAGTCCCTTTGTTATGGTTTGCTGTAACACAGTACCAAGTATCTTGTATAAAGCTGTGCTATTGGATGCTTCTAAGAACAGGCAATTTTGAATTGAAAACATTTAGACCTCTTATTTGTTACTTGTAGGGTCCACAAACTCTTACATTCATTGAATCTTAAGTTTGCTTTTGTATAGTACTATGTGATTATTACTGTTATGTGTCTTTTTATTTATTTTTTCCCTAAAGTTCCCACTCTTGGAAATATTTTTATGATTTATAGGCTTGGAAAGTTTTACAAATGTGTTTTCCTGTAAGTTTTGAGGTCACTTCTTTCATAGCAGTTTACTGCCTTTTGTTGTCACATAGATATTGACCATCCCATTCCCCCCACCCCCGTGCAGATGGGGATTGGGGTCTTGAACGTAGGTCCTTAAATTTTAACATCTGCCTTCCACTGAGCATACCACTATCACCTGCCCCACCTCAGTTAACATTTCTGTATTGAAAATAGACTATGACAATCTCTTAAGTTGATATAAAGAGAAAATATTTAACTTGGAAAAATAAGTTTTTCACTTCTTAAAATTGAGAACTGTTACTGTATGAAACTGCTGAAAGATCTGAAAATTCACTTTTTATTATCTTAAATTTTAGGTTGCATATAATGGTGATCCTGAAGGTGCGCTTATCCAATTTGCAACGTATGAAGAGGCAAAAAAAGCAATATCTAGTACAGAAGCAGTGTTAAATAATCGCTTTATTAAGGTTTATTGGCACAGGGAAGGCAGCACTCAACAGTTGCAAACTACATCAAAGGTAAGAGAAACATGTGAAATTAAGTACTTTTGTTAGGAAGCTCTCTTAACATAATGTTTAAGGTCAGAGGTATTACAGTCTGTAGAATCAACACCCTGACTACCACAACTATAACTGTATGGACTTGAGGAAATTAATTAATTTGTACAACTTGCTCTCATTTTATTGTGAGCTTAGACAATTGTAAGATGATATCTGTATAATTTGTTTTTAAAGAAGTCTGTGGTAGCTAGAAGATAAGATAGAAGACAACCAGTACATGATAGACATTTATATCCCAAAAATTCTGATTATGGAGTTCTTAGAAATCCATCCTTCTCTTTTACTTTTTCTCTCTCCTCTCCCTTTTCTCTCTCAGCCTATTTTACTATGAGTCAAGCAATATGCAATGTTACAATAAGTGCTTATAGAGTTATTACAGCAATTTTTAAATTTAACTTTCTCTTTTTAGTAAAGAGAGAAAATAGTGAAGGATGGATTTTAATATGCTGCTTTTACAAAAGTAAAAATAGTTATTTTATGCAAAGAAAACATCTAGACACTCATGACGAAAATTAGAAGACAGGCTTTGATTATAAGCTGCAGTTTTAAAACAATAGGCAATTTAGTAATAAAATAACTGAGGTCATTGCTCAATTACCAGATTTTTTTTTTTAATAAGTTTTACTTTTTTTTTTTTTTGTTCTGAGGTAATGCAGCCTATAGTCCAGCAGCCTATTTTGCCTGCTGTGAAGCAATCAGTGAAAGAGCGCCTGGGTCCAGTACCTTCAAGTACTATTGAACCGGCAGAAGCCCAAAGTGCCAGTTCAGACCTTCCTCAGGTAAATGATGCTTTATCATTCTGCCTGAACATAGTAGGGCCTTGGTAAATTAGTTTCTCTTGGTTATTTAAATTGTAATTTTTTGTATTTTATACACAAATATGTTTGATTAATATATACTTGAGACTTACTCTAAGTTTTTAACATAACGTTTTCATAACCTCCTTTTCCTATAGTATTTAATCTTAAATTATTTTTATTAGTGAATACTTATTTATGAGGAAAAAATTCTCTTTCATATTTTTCAGCACAACTGCATGAAAAGTGCTCAGTGCAGTGAAGTTCAATATTCTCTTGTCACCTTTTACTTACTTAACTAGAATTCTAATCCAGAAATAATTATGTAGTAATATGAACTTGAAGTTTTTGGAAAGGGAAGACTTAAAAGCCATTAAGCTTTCACCCCCCACCCATACTTTTTGTTATACGATTTCCAGTTACTTACATAGCTCTCTTAAGAACCTTGTATCACTTATTCCTGACTCTTGGACTTTCTTCTCCATGCTGTTCCCTCCCCACTAACCACATTTGAGTAGCGATTTCTTATTTCTACACCCTTAGTCTTTAAAACTTAGTTTTCTCTTGTGTCTGGATGTTTGAGCATCTGCTGTATATGATAGTTATGATAGAGTATGCTATTTGCCTAATGTAATGTGACCTTATTACAGTAGTTTTCCTAAATAATTTCAAAGAGGTAGATAGTGAATATTAGTTACCAAAAAGTCAAATCAGCCTCCCTTCCCCCCCAGTCCTACTATTCCAGTTCATCATGAAGAAAATACTTGGCTGTGAAACAAATATACCTTAGGGGGGAGATTAGTTTTATTTTTAAGCTGAGAAAGCACATATTTTAGTGACTTAAAGTCAGTATTTAAAATATTCAAACTTTTAGGACCTGGAAGGTGGTTCAGAAGTAGAACACATAAGTATTGCATATGTGAAACCCTAAGTTTGATTTCTGTCACTGCATTAAAAATATTCAATAAAAAGTATAATATTCAAACTTTCTGTTTGTCAACATAGGATTCTTAGAATTAATTTCATGCTTCTGTGTCATGGAAGGCATTTTGGCAAACCACCTAGATCAGATTTCTTACTTTACATCATAATTTTTCATGATAATATTGCTTACTGTTTTTCTATTCATAGTTTCCTTTGTCTGAAGAAGTCCAAGTTTTTTTATGATTAAACTTAATATTTATACTTAGTACATGTTTGCAGAATCAGAATGTTCAAAATCCCAGCAGACTTATACATGTTTTGGGGAAAACTGAATGTGTCCATTTTAATTTTTTTAGAATATAACTAAGTTATCTGTGAAGGACAGGTTGGGTTTTGTATCAAAGCCATCTGTTTCAGCAACTGAAAAGGTAAGAAGAATAGCATGATGTGTTTGTCTTGGCTTCATAAATGTTTTCAGATGGCATCATTAATTTTTAATTTTTTCATAGTTCCAAACTTTTGCTTGTTAATAGTATTCTTGTCATCTATTCATGCCTTTGTACTTTCCATTTGCTGAAAAAAAAAAAATTCGCCTACTTTTGACTTTTTGCTTCAGTGTTTCACTACTTCTCACTTTATTGCTATGTGCCTCATTTCTTTTAATTTGCTATATTTTTTCCTGTGGTGAGATACTATACATTTTAATTTGACAATTTTGGTGCCTAACAGAAAGGCCTATGAATTAGGAATTCTACTTGAGCTGAATTCTTGACTCTTTGCTTGTATACTAACTGCATGAAATTGAGCAATGCGTTTAAACTTTCTGCACCTTTTTCCCTCAATGTTTGTGGCGATGGTACTACTTGTCTTGCTTATGGGGCTTGTACGTATTAAATGAAGTAACAAGTAATTATACAAAAGTAATTTGAGAACTGGAAAGTATGATGTAAATGTAAGCTTTCTACTACTAACAGCTTTTCTGTGTAGACTGACAACATATTTGGTTATGTTTTGTTTAAGTGAAGGGGTAATTGCTATTTAAGATAATTAATGGACTTAAATAGTTTGGTGTAGATGTACTTTTTTTGTCTGTTTATGTCTGCATGAATACTGTGATCTTTAGTCTTGAGATGTGTAAAATCTGAATCACATATCATTATTGAGCTAGTTGTTCTCATTTGTATGTCTTCACTTTAAAGGATGTTAAGATTCAAATAGTTTGGTGGTTGAGTAACTGAAGTCTGTTTCTCATATTTCTAATCCATAAATATTCTTACTATGAAGTTTATGCAGAAATTCAACTTTAACTAGTAGAGTATCTTATGAGGTAGCTAGCATGCTCTTTGCTAGTTCTTCATTGTATTAGTATCCTTATTTGCTGTGTTAAATTTTAGCAATTCCAGAATGTTGAATCTGAGTTTTACTTTATGTGTCTATTTTTCCTCTAGTTACTTGGGTATACCATGTTTGAAATCATCCATCGTGTCCCACATAAAGTAGTTTTCCCTTCCATTCTCCTACCTAGCTCTGGAAGTGGTTTCATTTTCCAAGTTGTATAGGCTAAAAGCTCTAGTCTCACTTACTTAACTTTATAGTTCATGTCTTTTTCTCTACTGCAATCAATTTCTTGGTCTGCAGATGCATGTTATAGCTAGTATCTCTTTTGTTTTTGTTATCTCCATCTTTTAGTTTAAATCCTACATTTTGATGTTAATACCTTATAGACAGATTTATTTCTTCAGGTCAGTGATGTTACTTGATTAATACTACTTCTCACTTCAGTTATGGTTCTAACAATTGAGTGTTGTTTTTTGTTTTTAACTGACTTGTTCTTTATCCACCACCATGTCCCTACCCGGCCCCCTCACCGTCTTTTTTCGGTTAGTGGTTTTCCTGGAGTGCACTTCCATTGGCTTATCTCCGTTCTATCAAAACTTATTTTTGCATTTGATGCATCCTTTTTTAAAATTTTTGTTCCATAGTTTGTGCTACTAAATTTAGCAGTATTTAGTGATATACACCTAAACATTTGATTAGCTCTCTCTTGAACAACTAAGGAATATAAAAGCCAGAAGGTCTGTTTTACTTAGTATAGTATTATGCAAGTCTGGAATGCCTAAAGACCTTATTGTGTCAGGATTTGAGCTTTGAAGTGTGTACTAGTTATAGATTTTAGAAGTTTTCTCATATGTTTTGTTACTATCCACAAACATGTTTTATATAGGTTTAGAATAAAAGGGGTATGATTTTAGACTTGACAGTATATGACTTTACTGATGCAGTTGCTACTAACTGAATTTGAAAATTCATAAGTGTGGGTTGAACTACTCATGAAAAAAATTGCTTTATTACTATAAATCATCTTTCATTGAAAACCAAATATATAACTTTTACTCATCAGTGAATTTGTTTACAAAATAGTATTTACTCTTCTTCTGGCTTGGGTCTACTCTCAAAGTCTTTAAGAATTTTGCTACAGAGTTTTTAAGAGGACAGTGGTTTAGAGACATTTTCAAAAGTGGGAGAATATTCTAAAAAAGAATATTCTTCATTGTTAGGGGAAAGCTCAAAACTAGTCTACTATCATTAATGCAACTAAGTACACAAGTGCAAAATTTTATCCCCTTGAGTAGACCTTAAGTGATTTGTAGATTCTATTTTTGAGAGCTGAAAGATGATTTACAGTGGATAAAGTGGAAAATTCCACTATGATTCCTAAGAACACCACCCAACTACAGGCAGTGACTTTTCCAAAACAACATGTCTTTCTTTTTTCCAAATAGGTTTCTATAAAAGTTATATTTTTAAATGCTAATCTTATTTCCAATGACTGTACTGTGCTCACTAACTCCAATTATTTGTGAATTCTTTGAACTTTTCTCTTTTTTTCTTTTTTAAAAGATCTTGTTTATTTATTAATGAGAAAGATAGGAGGAGAGAAAGAACCAGGCTTCACTCTGGTACATGTACTGCTGGGAATTGAACTTGGGACTTCATGCTTTATAGAGTCCAATATTTTATCCACTGTGCCATCTCCCGGACCACTGAACTTTTCTATTTGTATAATTGTGTCATCTGTGACACAGTAAATATAATTTTGTTTCTGTCTTCTCAAAGTTTATTCTAATCTATTTAATTATCTTATAGTACTAGTTTTGGAGATATATTTAAATTGATTTCCAAAAATTAAATCAGTCTTGTGGCCTAAGTGGTGGCTCAGATTATAGCACCTATAATGCATACATAAGGCATTATAATATAGTGCCAGGGTTTAAATCTAGAGCCTCACACATGTTAAGACTTGTATTCTACTAAGTGAGTTCAATAAGTTTTGTTTATTCATAGTTTCCTTAATTATAAAATAGTTTTAAGTAACTTTTATTTTACAATTTGACTGTTAATTAGAAGTATTGACTTTTAAAAAAAATAATACCTTGACTTCTGTTAGGATTAATATCTGGATTACTCAGTGAGATTATTATCAGACTTCTTATTTTTTGTTGGCCTTATGTATGCATGATAGTTGCTTTAATCTGAGCTGGTTTCACTTTCAACTAATTATGTTTATCAGATCTCTGCCCCTTTACAAATGCAGATAGTTCTTGCTATCTAAACTCAGAACTAAATAGCTTAAAATATAGAGAGTAGTATTTCTCTATATAGTTAACTGTTTCTGAGGCAATTTATACTTATACCTCAGAAATAAGACTACATTTTATAGTTGGTTGTGTTTATGGTTTTTGACTAGCAGCTTTTTTTTTCATTTAGTAGTTATAAAATGATAATGTATGGCATAATCAGTGACTTCCTAAGCTCAGTGAAAAATATTAGCTGACTTTATATATTTTTTTCTCTTTTGTTGCCCTTGTTTTATCGTAGTGGTTATTATTGTTGTTGTTATTAATTGACATTAATTTTGTTGTATAGCACAGAGAGAAATCAAGAGAGGGGGAGAGAAAGAGACACCTGCAGACCTGCTTCACTGCTTGTGAAGCAACCCCCCTGCAGGTGGGGAGCTCAAACTGGGATACTTATGCTGGTCTTTGCGCTTTGCGCCATGTGCACTTAACCCACTGCACTACACCTGGCCCCTACCTGACTTTATATTTTTACAGAAAGCAGTTCCTAAATAAAACAAAGTAATAACATGCTTCTAAGAATAAAAGATTTTTTCTTACTCAGATACTTTGTCAGATACTTTCACTCACTTTAAATCAGCATTCCTGAGTTTGATATCAGATGTTGATAAGGATAAGGATAATTTTGAACAGGAGTATCCCCTATTCACTGAGATTGGAAATATCCTGGATTAAGAAAGCTATATAAGTCTCCTTCTAGACTACTTGTATTTTTTATGATATATTTTTAATGATACTATTTCCTCCTCCCCTCTTATTTTTATTTTTTTATTGCCATCAGGGTTGTTGCTGGAGCTCTGTGCTAGCTCTATGAACCTACCTCTCCCAACAAGTCTTTTTGTTTCCTTTTTTATTTATTTATTTTTAATCTTCCTATTTTATTGGATAGGGCAGAGAGAAATTGAGAGGGAAGGAAGAGAGAAAGACACTTGCCTCTTGCCTCACTGCTCATGAAGCATCCTCCTGCAGGTGGAGCGCCAGGGCTTGAGCCAGGGTCCTTGTGCATGGTAATATGTGTCCTTAAACAGGTGTGTCACTGCCTGGCCCCCCAAATTAGTTTTCTTTATTAGAGAAAATTATAAAACAAACTTTGATATACACCAAGTGAGAGACTTTTATTTTAAAAACATAACCAGTATAATCATAATATCTTAGATTTTAAAAAAAAACAACTTTGTGATAAAACAGAGAAATTGAGAGTTGGGTGGAGATAGAAGGAGAGAAAGACAGAGAAACACCTGCAACAATGCTTCACCACTGTGAAACTTTCCCCCTGTGCAGATGGGGACCAGAGGCTTGAACCATGATAATACATGTACTTAGCCAGGTGTACCACCACCCAGCCCCATATCTTAGACTTTTATTCCACTTGGAAGGTACCACAAGGCATTCTTGAATACTTAGGATATGGCCTTAGCTTTGTTGTTCCCTAATCTACTTTGATGAAAAAAATTGGGAATTAATGTCCGCTTTGCTAATTCTCTTGATATATGTAGATATTAATGTTTTAATAGCTAGCAAGGTGATGCTTTCTGTTTGTGTATTATTTCTTTTAAACTTAGACTATTGCCTCTTTTCAGTCTTACATTCCTTTAAAAGTGGGAAGGTACTGAAAGAAGTACAAGGAGGATAAAAGTACATAAATTATCATATTACCATATCATTTTTTTCTTAAATAGATTAGTAACAACAGAATAGATTTCATCAAAGAATGAGTAGGAGAAAGAAGTGACAGACTGTAGAGGTCTTACCTGTTTCTGAACCTGAGCTGAGTTTAGCTTGACGGAATAAAATCACTTAATGCAGAAGGAACAGTGCTAGCAAAGGAACTGAGGAATTGAGGAAGAAAGTTAGAAGGTTAACGATAGAACTCAGAATTAATGATGTTTGAGCAATATCATCTCGTTTCTTCCTAAGTACCAAGTTCTTTTGCTTTAGTAAGCAAACAAAGCAACTAGTATTTTCTCCTTATATTGTACAAATGCAATAATGACTACATTTTGCCTATAGGTGTATGGTTTTAATTAAAATTTTTTAAATTTTATACTATGCCCCATAACCATATCCTCTTTTCAGATCACTAAATGTGACTTACATACATGCATGGATATTACACATCTAGTTCACTGTGCTAAATTTGACAGAATTGCTTTAAAGTTGAGTTCTATAGCAAGCAAAGATTGGAAAATTGCTATTACTTGATAACGTTTTTTAAGAAATTGAATTTGTGTTGGTAGGTATTGTCTACATCAACTGGCCTAACAAAAACAGTGTATAACCCAGCTGCTTTGAAGGCTGCACAAAAGACCTTACTTATTTCTGCCTCTGCAGTTGATACTAATGAAGCACAGAAAAAAAAGCAGGTAAGTACAGCTACTAGAGCTCCTGTTGTACAATTCTGCATGCAGGAAAGTTTTTGTGAGTACATTTGTTGGTGTTTACCACGATGTATATGCTAATTGCTACTCAACTTTTTTTTTTTTACTTTTATTTTCAATATTGTGGTAGATATTGATTTATTTTCATACAAAAGGCTCTCCTGATTTTGAAATACATTCATTTTTAGGTAATTAAACTTTTCAGTTAATTTTTAATGGTAAAGGTTATGCAGTTATGACTTATTTCTGTCTTCAGTAATTAAATAAACATCTACACATAGCATTTCTATTCATTTCTCTAGGAGGCATTGAAACTTCAGCAGGATGTAAGGAAAAGGAAGCAAGAGATTTTAGAAAAGCACATTGAAACACAAAAGGTAAAAATACTAGAACTGACAAAGTATGTTTATAGAGGTAATTTTAACTGAATTTAGTCTTAAATTATGTAAATTATGCTGACAATCATATTTCAGTGTAAATGGTAACAGTGAAGTTAAAGTGATAATGTATATCTCATTTGATACCCTACAGATGGAGATCATACATTAAATGATATCCTGTCAATTTGAGCAGTTAAGTGGAACTAAGGTTGTCTTCTTGAAAGAAAAGTTATGTTTATCTTGATGGATAGTATGTTTACTAGGTAGTAAAATGGAATTTTATCACTGTTGAAGTATGTACCTTTCTTTAATAGACTTGAAGCTATTTCTAGTCCTGCACTGTCTCTTACACTAATTAATAGCCATATCCAGTTGTTAGGTAGTTAAGATGTGTCTAGTTCAAATTGAAGTATGCTGTAGTGTATATAACACCAGATTTTGAGGACGTAATATGAAATTGAAATCAAAGTCTTTCTATTTTTGCTGAAGTTTAACTTCTCAGGATATGTTGAGTTACAGAGAATTTATTGCTAAATTTTGTTTCTCTTGTACAGTGTTGCTTTCATTAATGACATTTTTTTAAGGTCTTCATTACATCTAATAATATGGTTAAGACATTTCCAATAATGAAAACATAGGAGCAATTTACATTTCGGTTTATAATTTCCCTGCCCCACCCCATGCTTGCTGTTTGTTTTTTCTTTTTTTTAAGATTTATTTATTCATGAGAAAGATAGGAGGAGAGAAAGAACCAGATATCACTCTGGTACATGTGCTGCTGGGGATTGAATTTGGGACCTCATGCTTGAGAGTCTAGTGCTTTATCCACTGCACCACTTTTCCCAGACCACCTTTCTTTCTTTCTCTCTTTCTTTCTTTCTTTCTTTCTTTCTTTCTTTCTTTCTTTCTTTCTTTCTTTCTTTCTTTTCTTTTCTTTTCTTTTCTTTTCTTTTCTTTTTTTTAATTTATTATTGGACAGAGGCAGGGCAGAAAGAAATCAAGAGGGAAAAAATAGGGAGAGAGACAGACACATGTAACACTGCTTAACCACTTGTGAAGGTTCCCTCCTGTAAGTGGAGTCTAAGGCCTTTAACACATGTCCTCAAGCATGGTAACGTGTGCACTATACCAAGTGCACCACATCTTGCCCTATTTTATTTTCCTCTCTTGTCTCTTTCCATTTCTTTATTTCTTAATCATTTCTGTTAGGAAGGGGGGGGCTTAATGGTTTACAGTGCAGTCATTCACGTATGGTATAGTTTCTCATCTCCTGGTGAAAGTTCTTTGCAGAGCAGCACTCAGTCATACAGCCTAGGTCCTTTTATATCATTATGTACCATGACTCCAAGGTTCTCTTCAGCACCTTCCCTGTTCTTTTCTGTGATGCACGACATCACACCCAGTCTAAGTTGCCTTTTGTCTTCTCCTGCCCTATCCCAATTTGTTCTGTAAGTGAGATCATTCAGTATTTGTCCTTTATCTCTTGGGCTTATATTTGGATGTACTTGGTAAAGTGATATTTAATGCTTTATACCAAAAACTGAAACCATCTTGATTCATATAGCATACAGGATTATGGTTTCTTCAGTCCCAGTAAAGGTGTGCGTGTGTGGGTTTCTATTTTATTTGATAGGCTAGAGAGAAATTGTGAGGGGACTAGTAATAGAAAGATAAGAGACCTGCAGACCTGCCCCACTGCTTGTGAAGCTTCCCTCCATCTGTAGCTTCCACTGGGGAGTGGGAGCTCAAACTCCAGGACATGTGTGTGCTCAAAGTGGTTTACCGCTACCTAGTCCCATCTTTGTATTTCCCCTACATGCTGAAGATGCCGTTCCTGGGCTGTCCACATACTGTTCCTTGCAAATATTTTTTTTAAAAAGTCATTAAACATTTCATTTTTCTAACATCTCATTGTTCAAAGGAGGCCATAACATTTTTCCTCTGATTTTTCCGGACTGCAGACTATAATTGAGCAGAAACATCATCAAATAGATTAGAAAGTAAATTCACTATTATTTAAAATTGTTTTTCAGAACTTGAATTTCTTTTTTTTTTTTAATTTCTTTATTGGGGAATTAATGTTTTACATTTGACAGTAAATATAATAGTTTGTACATGTATGACATTTCTCAGCTTTCCATATAACAATACAACCCCCACTAGGTCCTCTGTGACCCTTCTTGGACCTGTATTGTCACCCACCCACCCACCCCAGAGTCTTTTACTTTGGTACAATACGCCAATTCCGCTTCAGGTTCTACTTGTGTTTTCTCTTGTGATCTTGTTTTTCAACTGCCTGAGAGAACTCGAATTTCTTATGAGTATATTCTTTGAAGTTAGATACTGAGAGAGTCACATAATAATTTGGTCTCCACAAAATTAAGGAATTTAAGATTTGAATTGAGATAGCATCACCAATTCTGCTATTTATTGTTATTTATTTTGTTTATTTTTGCAGTGTTTGCTTTGTTTGAACAATAGGAATAACTATCTTTTGTTTTTCCCTTTTTAAAAAATTATCAGATGCTAATTTCAAAGCTGGAGAAAAACAAGGCAATGAAATCTGAAGATAAAGCAGAAATAATGAAAACCTTAGAGGTTTTGACAAAAAATATTACTAAGTTGAAAGATGAGGTCAAAGCCACTTCTCCTGGACGCTGTCTTCCCAAAAGTATAAAAACCAAGACTCAGGTATTTTGTGACTTCTATTTCTATCCATTAAAAAGCATTTAAACATTATATTACTTTAGATGGTGGTTTTATTATTTGCTAAAGATCTGTCCATACTCTACTATCAATCTTTCCATGTCAATTAATCATTAAAATAATTATAAGTAAAAAGACTCTACTATAATCTTTCTTACTCTGTAAATTTGTTGCAAAGTTAATAGGTGGTGCAGTGATAAAGCTTTGGACTCTCTTAATAAGCAGAAATTATAACTTGAAATAGCTGTTTTATGATAGACTGTTAGTACTTGAATGCTAAATAGAGGACTTTGAACTTTATTTTGTAAGTAGTTGTTGGTATAATATGTTAAAGAATGGACTGTAGGGCCCGGTTTCTGGGCACCTGCTTGAGCACACATGTTACAATGCGCAAGGGCCTGGATATGAGCCCGCGCCCCCCACCTGCAGGGGGAAAGCTTTGTGAATGGTGAAGCAAGACTGCTGGTGTTTCTCTGTTTCTCTTCCTCTTATCTTCCCCCTCCTCTCAATTTCTGGCTGATTTTATCCAATAAGTAAATAAAGATAATAGAAAAAAAAAGAAAAAAAACTTTTTAAAAAAGTGGACTGGAAAGAGTTCATCTTTTTGGTGTACCAACTTGTATCCTTGAGGCCTCAATATCACAGGTTCCATCCCCGATGCCCCAATACCCTTGGTGAGCAGTTCTCTGATCCTTTTTTCTCCACCCTTGTTTCATGCTCTTGCATAATAAACAAGTCCTTTAAGTAAATTAATGAGCAGAGAACTAACATTCTGGTAGCACTGTAGAAACTGAGTTGGGGGGGGGATAGCATAATGGTTATGCAAACAGACTCTAATGCCTGAGGCTCCTAAATAAATCCCAGGTTCAATCCCCCATACCACCATAAGTCAGAGCTGAGCAGTGCTCTGGTGTTTCTCTCTCAAAAATAAATAAATAAAATAAATAAGAAGCTTAGTTAAGATACAGATAACTGAACAAGATAATTTCAGATTACCACTATGTCAAAGTGATTTTTAAAAGTTCTTTAGAGGGGCCAAGCAGTGGTGCAACTGGTTAAGCACATATATTACAGTGTACAAGGATCTCGGTTCTCAGATCCACATACTGTGGGTGTCTTTCTATCTCTTATCTCCCCCTTTTGATGTTCTCTGTATCTATTCAATAAATAAAAATAAAATTTAAAAGACTCCTTGAAAAATTAAATTCTTCAGACATGTAATATTTATATTTGGTATATGTATCTGTGTATAAAATCAAGAGTTCATACTGATATTTCTGGTTCTAATTCAAGAACACATGGTTCTGGGGCAGGTGGTGGCGCACCTGTTGAAGCATACACGTTACAGTGTACAAGTACCAGGGTTCAAGCCCCTGGTCCCCACCTGCAGGGAGAAAGCTTCAGGAGTGGTTAAGCAGAGCTGCAGTTGTCTCTCTGTCTCTGTATCTCCATCTCCTCTCTCAATTTTTCTGTCTGTCCAATAAAATATAAATAGGGGCAGGCGGTGGTACATCTAGTTAAGCAGCACATTACAGTGCACAAGGACCAATGGTCAAGCCCCTCATCCTCACCTGCAGAGGGAAAGCTCCACAAGTGGTGAAGCAGGGTTGCAGATGTCTCTGTGTCTCTCCCTTTCTCTCTCCCTCTCCTCTCTCAATTTCTTTCTGTCTCTAATAAGTAAACATTTGCTTCCATATTTTATTTCCCTTTTCTCATAATGACAACTTAAGTTTCCAGTGACATTATTGTAGTTACTCATTTTACAGACAGCTGTGAAGTTGTTAAAAATTTCTAACTCAGTGATAGGGAATCTAATGACTTGGAGCCAAACTGTGGTCTGGGATTTGTTTCTCCCCTTCACCCCCTTCTGTATGGCTTTGTTGCCAATTTGATAAAATGAAGTAAGTCTGTTTGCATTTAGTTTTGTATTATCTCCCCATTCTTGCTGATTTATTTGTTCTTTGTCAATAAGTAAAACATTAACATGATTAAAAGTTAATTTAAAAATATCTGTAGAAGGCGTTACCCCTCCCATCTCTGATACTGCTGCTTTTTACTGTGTGTCTCTGTCGTCTGTCTCTGTCTCTCTCTCTTTCTCTCCCCCCCTCCCCCCCTCTCCTTTTTGTGCCAGCAGGAGGTGCTATGGCTAAAGTGTTGAATTTCCCTGTTTATGTATCTTGGTGAGGGCGGGAAGATTTTTAAAAAATTTTTTTATTAGTGATTTAATATTGATTTACACTATCCCTGCTTTTGAGATGGGTGTCTATAAATGTGGATGTGTATATTCTTTTGTACATTTAAGCCCATTCTATGTTGCTCGATAACACCTTGGTTTTTGTTTTTCTTTTCATAGATATTTCCTGAAAATTACTCCATACCAGTCCATAGATATCTCAGTCTGGCTTTTGTATGGAAATCAATGGGAATAGGAACAAGTTAGGAAGCTTTTGCAGTAGTGTAGAACAGAGATAATTAATGGTTTAGGACTAGGGTGATAGGACTGGAGATGTGAAGAAATGTATAGATAAAATGGGAATATGTAAAATTACTTTGTAAAAAGTTTTTTATAAATGCATGCTATTAGTTACCATCACCTAAAATATTAATTACTATTTTCTAGATGCAGAAAGAATTGCTCGACACAGAACTTGATTTATATAAGAAGATGCAAGCTGGAGAAGAAGTCACTGAACTTAGGAGAAAGTATACAGAATTGCAGCTAGAAGTATGTTTTACCATAACTGCATAGTACACCAAAGACGAACCAGTATAGCTGTAGTGAATTTGAAAATGTATTTTCTCCTTTTTTTTTTAAAAAATATTTATTTATTTATTCCCTTTTGTTGCCCTTGTTTTATTGTTGTAGTTATTACTGTTGTTGATGTCGTCGATGTTGGATAGGACAGAGAGAAATGGAGAGAGGAGGGGAAGACAGTCGCCTGTGAAGCGACTCCCCTGCAGGTGGGGAGCCGGGGTTCGAACCGGGATCCTTATGCCGGTCCTTGTGCTTTGTGCCACCTGCACTTAACCCGCTGCACTACAGCCCGACTCCCGTATTTTCTCCTTTTAAGGCAACAATTATTGGCAATCTCTAGTATAAATATTGGGAATTACTATAATAAAAAGGGAAGAGACTTAATAAATGATTCAAAGTAGTGAAATTTTCTTATTTAAAGGTGGCATCAGTTCTACTTAAATACCCATGTTTATAAGTCTTTAGTATATATTTTTTAATGTGTCAAAACATTTTTTTTTTCCTTTCTCCCTCTCCCGCTCCCTCTCTCTTTCTGGTTGAGCATACATGCTACAATGCTCAAGGACACAGGTTCGAGCCCCCAGTCCCCACCTGTAAGGAGAAAGCTTTGTGAGTTTTAAAGCAGTGTGTGTTTCTTTCTCTCTCTCTCTCTCTCTCTCTCTCTCTCCCTCTCCCCCTGTTACCCCCCCCCCTTTTTTGTCCCTCTCCCTCTCCCTGTCTCCCCTTCCTCTTGATTTCTCATGCCCCATTACTTCTAATCAGTTTTTTCTTGTTATACTTTTGGTCTGACTTTTTTTTTCCTGGAACCAAAAATCTATAAAAAGGTTTTCAGATATTTTTGTGTAGATTTGTACATTTATGTGCATGCTTTGCTGAGTTGTTAGAAAGGCCAGGCTTGTATCTAGAGCCAATTTGAAAGCATGCTTGCTTAAGTTTTGCCTATAGGTGGTGCTGTTGATGTTTATAAAAAAGAAACTACTGTCTTATAAGCATAAGACGTTACATGACTAAGAAAAAACTTAGAGAAATTGGTCCTTGTACTTGAGAATTTCTAACAGTATCAAAGAGATATTTAAAAATCAGTTCATTTTAAAGTAGAGAAAATTAATATCTATTATATTTGGCACATGTCTACATTTATTATTGACGTCACAATGAAAACTTTTAATATTTATTGCTTTTTATTATTATTATTTTCCCTTTTGTTGCCCTTGTTTTGTTTTTGTAGTTATTATTGATGTTGTTGTTGGATAGGCCAGAGAGAAATGGAGAGAGCAGGGGAAGACAGAGAGGGGAAGAGAAAGATAGACACCTGCAGACCTGCTTCACCGCCTGTGAAGTGACTTCCCGGCAGGTGGGAAGCCAGTGGCTCGAACCAGGATCCTTACCCTGGTCCTTGTGCTTTGCGCCATGTGCGCTTAACCCTCTGCGCTACCACCCGACTCCCTACTTTGCTTATTAGAATAATATTTTCCTCCAAGTATGTTAGCAGCCTGACCCTTTTTTGTTTCAGCATAATACAAATATTGAGTACTGGCATTCAGGTATTTAAACCACTTTGCTTGTCTGAAGGTTTGTTTTGCTTTAGAAGTCATAGGACAGTATCTTAAATCTACATTTTGAATTCTCTGAAAACTTCATATGGTTGCTTGTGGGTCCTATCTGAAATAATTAGTTTTTAAGACATAAATCTCTTCTATGCTAATATAGAAACAATATTCCCTGTTTTAGAGATTTTATCCCTGTGGTGAAACTTATTATTTAAAAAATTAATTATCACTTAAAAAGCTTTTTTGGTCTAGAATTTTTGTAAGAAATAATACTGCTAGTATTCTTTCTTTCTTTTTTTTTAATGAGAAAGAACCAGTCATCACTCTGTACATGTGCTGCCAGGGACTGATCTCAGGACCTCTTGCTTAAGAGTCCAGTACTTTACCCACTGTGCCACCTCCCAGACCACTACTGCTAATATTCTTTATTAGCTCATTTTGGTTCTTTAGCATCTTGCATCTAAATATTGAATGTTTGCTATTTTTTTATGACTTTAGTTTACAGTGAAAATTAATTTTCACTACAATATAGTACTTTATAGAGTGTCTATTCATCACACAAATTCACCTTTTTTTTTTTAGCTAGTAGATATTAGTAAACGAAGGTTCTAAAACTAAATATATATGGAAATTGTTTATTTTATTATATTTATGTATTTTTCCTTTTGTTGACCTTGTTGTTGTTGTTATTGATGTAGTTGTTGTTGGATAGGACAGAGAGAAATGGAGAGAGGAGGGGAAGACAGAGGGGGGAGGCAAAGATAGACACCTGCAGACGTGCTTCACCGCCTGTGAAGTGACTCCCCTGCAGGTGGGGAGACGGGGCCTCGAACTGGGGTCCTTCTGCATAATGAACCATACCTGAAATCTGAAGATCTTAATTGACACCTCCTCATACTTCCAGTATCCATATTCTGGTTTACTATTAATGCTTTTATATGTGGCTACTCTCAGACATACTTTTAAGTGTGTTCATGTTCTCATGCCACCATTGTAGACCATGCTTCCGTCTTCAGCTGATATGATTATTGTAGCACCTACTGACTAGTATCCTGATTCATGGTCTTTTTCCTTTCACTCTGCTCAAAATTCTGGACAGAATGTCATGATGTAAATACTGAAATGCTGGGGCCAAGCAATAACACGCCTGGTTAGGTTCATACATTACATACAGTGCGGGAGGACCCAGGTTCAAACCACTGGTCCCTACCAGCAGGGGAAAAGCTTCACGAGTGGTAAAGCAGGGCTGCAGGTGTCTCTCTCTACCTCTTTCTCCCTTCTCAATTTTTCTGTTTCTATCCAGTAATAAATAATTTTTTAAATAAAACTGAAATGTGGGAGTTGGGCAGTAGTGCAGCAGGTTAAGTGCAGGCTCTAGGACCGGCTTAAGGATCCCGGTTCAAGCCCCCGGCTCCCCACCTGCAGCGGAGTCGCTTCACAGGCGCTGAAGTAGGTCTGCAGGTGTCTATCTTTCTCTCCCCTTGTCTCCCTCCTCTCTCCATTTCTTTCTATCCTATCCAACAACAATGACATCAGTAACTACAACAATAAAACAAGGACAACAAAAGGGAATAGATAAATAATTTTTTAAAATACTGAAATGTTTATCTGATTACATCACTCTATTTCTCTACTTAAAATGACTGAGCTTTTTCATGACATTTGGGAAGTAAAAATCCTTTCTTAATGTAGTCCTTAAAGTTCCTCAAAGAGTTCTATTTCTATTGCTTCATCTCCCCCGTCCCATATGGTCTCATGATAGTGTTTTTGTTTTTGTTTTTCCTTCAAGAATCATGTTCCTTTAAGTCTTCGTTCCTTTACTTGTGTTTTAACCTTCCACCCTGGCTCTTACCTTGTACATTATTTGTTCCTTCTTTGCTGCATTAACAAATATGAAGTATTTTATAGTAAGCCAGCTGCTATCATAGGAGCTAGGGATAAAATAGAGAATATAAAGGGAAATAAATCCATATGAATCTGTCCTATAAGTTTATTCACTGAAGATTTTTATTGTTCTATTCAGAACTTACGGTAAACCATTTTGAGTTGTTTCTCATTAATATAATTAGATAACCTTGTTGCTTAATGTCTTTTTATTCCTCTAGGTTTTACATTTCATGAGGGTAATGATTAGCATAAAGGAAATGTTTGTTTTATTTGTGGCATGAAATAATGATTTGTTACTCATACAGAGTGGTACCACTAACAAAAATGCTATTTGAAAGTTATAATATTATGTATGTAGATAGATATATCTACAAGTATTAAATTTGTTTCTGGAATTATTTGTATTTGGAAATAAGGATTGCTGGTCTTTCTGTGAATTATTAATAAATTAGCTGTTACATTTTGATTTATCTGATAAAGTCTTTAACATTTAGCTTGTATTAGTAATTACTATGTTTAATCTGAGTGTCTATTATTTTCTAGGCTGCGAAACGAGGGATTCTTTCATCCGGTCGGGGTAGAGGGATTCATTCAAGAAGTCGAGGTACAGCTCATGGCCGAGGCAGAGGCAGAGGCAGAGGCAGAGGTCGAGGTGTGCCTGGTCATGCCGTGGTGGACCATCGCCCCAGGGCACTGGAGATTTCTGCATTTACAGAAAGTGACAGAGAAGATCTTCTTCCTCATTTTGCGGTACTTTCTTTCTGCCCAACAAAGCAAATACTGATAACCATTGTTGGGGATAATACAAAAGTGGCATGAGTAATTTAAACCTATTAATCTGATTAAAGGCTTGATTGGTACATAATAATGTTTTGCTAAATATTTAAAAGATTGTTAGGGATTTATTGATTGTATAGTTATTTTCTGTAAGAATGTTACTATTCTTATACTAACACATTCACATATTGTGAAATCATTTTGAGCATTATTGTTTCAGCAAGGGAGTCCTATAATTTACTTTCATTTGTTACTACTTTTAAGGAAAATTTTAACACATCACATAGGCTCCCAGATTTTTTTAAGCTGGAATTTTGTTAACGTTGTATCCTTTATCTAGATTAATGAAGACAAAATTTTGGTATATAATCTTGAAGTTGCCTTAGTTATTACAAGGGTATTGTTAAAGGAATCTGTCCAATGGTTATAGATTATTCTATAAGAAAAGAGAATGGGATTCATTTGATGCATATAGAGAATGGAGATCACACCTGTCTAAAGGGCTTTTTCAGTCAAAATGTTATGGCTTTTATCCATAGGTTATCCAGAGGTTATTTTTTTATTATTTATTTTACATTTATTTATTTATTTATTCATTCATTTATTGTTTTGACTTCAGGGTTATTGCTGGGGCTCAGTGCCTGAATAACAAATCATCACTTCCAGCAGACTTTTTTTTTGGGAGGGAAACAGGGGTGGGGTGGGGGGGGTGGGATTGAAAGGGAAGGGGAGACAGGGAGAGAGAAAAACACCTGCAGTACTCACTTCCCCCCTGCAGGTGGGGGTTTGGGGCTTGAACCTGGGCCCTTATCCATGGTAATATGTGCACTCTTATCAGGTGTGCCACAGTCCAATCCCCTCCAAAAGTTTGTTATTAAGCATCTGTCTTGTCCTTAGAATTATAGTAATTGCTCTGAAAATATGAAGGAAATAACTGATTCATACCCTTAAGGAGTTTAAATATGTTTATTTAACACAAACCAGTTAAACTACAAACAGAATTTGTAATGAAATTAAATTTATTAAAATCTATATATCCTTCAAAATTTAGAGTAATATCATTCACACAGGCTTGTAGAAAGAGAATAGTGAAAAATTTAATGAACCAGTAAAAAAGATAATCTAGCCCTATTCTTTCTTGGGATATACCCCACTTACAAAACTTTGACAAGAGAAGGAAGATCCAGATAATGTACATGTATTTCATATAGTCATCTAACTAACCTGGAAGTTAGTAATGAATATGCTAAAATAATCGAACCAAAGTAAATTTGTTATGAATGTGTTTTTGGTGCAAATGAGAAGGTCTTAGTTTTAACAGTATACAGAGCCTCTAAGCAGAGATTCCTGCCTGTATCTAGAGATTCAAACTCTACTCAGTTAGTAGTTGTAATGCATATTTACAAATGACCGGTTTTTAATAGTGCAGGCTTAAAGTCTAACCTTAAATTTGTTTTTGTTTTTGTTTTAATCAACCTGTGACTTGTACCTATTCCAGGTTATCAGAGGGGGAGAACGACACTGCATTATTAAAGGACTATTGGATAAATAAAAGTCACCACTAAAACTTAGAGCAATTCTTTTGTGACTGGTATTATGAGTTATTTAGAAGCTCTATGAGGTATTAAGTATCTTTATTATGTCCATTTTAGAAGTGAGAAAAATGAAGCTTTAAGATATTAAATTGTTCAAGTTTATAGAGCTAGTAACTAATGGACCTGAGATATGAATTACTCTAGTCTTCTCTTTTATTACACAGAATTTTTCTGTATGGAGTGTGTATTTAATGACATTGTTTTTATAATTTTTTGTAAGGGGTTATTAGTAATGATTCATAAAGGAATAATATTTTATGTGATAAAGATTGTTGTTTATAGAAAAATTGTCCTACAAAATGGAAAAATAAAACCCAGCAAACCAAAAGCAAGCATAACTTAATAGTTTGCTTTTATATCCTAAAAGAGTACATTGTTTTTAGAGTCTAATGCAAGAATAAAAGCAGAAGGTCATCAGTTAATGTTAAACATTTGAAGCAACTGAACGCTCATCCTTTGGCATAATTAACTTAAATTCTCTGACTCCACCCTAATTTTAAATTGGATTTTTTTTTTTTTTTTAATGCTGAGAGTGTTATGGGTTAAGTATTATTCATTTTTTTGTTTTGTTTTGTCTTTTTTTGTTTGTTTGTTTGTTTTTTGCCTCCAAGGTTATTGCTGGGGCTTGGTGCCTACATAACAAATCCACTGCTCCTGGAGGACATTTTTTCCATTTGTTGGGTAGGACAGAGAAATTGAGAGGGAAGGGGAAGACAGAGAGGGAAAGAGAAAGATAGACACCTGCAGATCTGCTTCACCACTTGTGAAGCAACCCCCCTGCAGGTGGGGGACCGGGGGCTTGAACCTGGATCCTTGTCCAGGTCCTTGTACTTAGTACTATGTGCACTTAACGTGATTGTACCACTGCTCAGCCCCTAAATATTCTTCTTTAGAAATAATTTAGTTTATTTTGGAATCAATAATAAGTATTAAAGGAAAAACAACAAGCTCATTCTTTGACCATTATCCTTTTGTTAAAAGTTCAGCCAAATAGAATTTCCCTAATTTTAGAAATTGTGGAATTGTAAATAATAAAGTCAAGACTGCCATTTACAGTGCTAAAAACTAAAATTAATCACTTTTTCCTTCTTAATCACCATGAGTTATGCATTATGAGGTATATTTATTATCTTAAAATCCAAGGAAGTTCACTCTTTAACCATTATCCTTTTATTAAAAGTTCAATCAAATATAATTTCCCTAATTTTAGAAATTGTGGAATTGTAAGAAATATTGAAAGGCAGGACTGCTATTTACAATACTGAGAACTAAAATTAATGACTATTTCCCTCTTAATCACCATGAGTTATGCAGTATGAGGTGTATTTATTATTTGAAAAGCCATTAGGATTTTGGATGTTTCAAAGTATTTATTTGGAGGAAATACTTTTTTTTAATTTAAAGCAATATGGTGAAATTGAAGATTGTCAGATTGATGACTCTTCACTTCATGCAGTAATTACATTCAAGACAAGAGCAGAAGCTGAAGCAGTAAGTATAACAATCTGATTTATTGAAAATTAAGATTTAATGTGTTATAAATGCTGCTTTAAAGTTTCAGTCTAAATTTTTTTCCAGCTTACTAATAAATACTCTTTGATAGTAGATAGAACATATCCAGCTGGCCTCTATAATTTTTATCTAAAATCTGATATATAACTCTAGCTTTTAGGATTCTTTTTAGTATAGCTCTTACTGTCTGTTTTACTACAGTTGTCTTAAAAACAAAACAAAAAAAATCTTTATTAGATGGAGGCATAAATCAAGAGGGGAGGGTTTTCTGAGAGGGGGAGAGACACAGCACTGCTTCACTGCTCATGAAGTTTTCCTCCTGCAGATGAAGATTTGGGCCTTGAACCCAGGTCCATGAACATTGTAACATGTGCACTTAACTGGGTACACCACTTCCCAGTCCCCTGTGTAGTCCAGTTGTCTTAAGCTGTCTTTCTTGAATTGTCTCCCCCCAAAAATGACCAAAAGTATATGCACCTTATCTTTAATCTAGGTCACAAAGATTTGAAAATGAGACATGAGTACGGTATGGGAATATTTACAGTAGTCTTTTTAAAAGCCCTGTGCTTTCTTTCTTCAGAATTATAAAAAAGTAGATATATTGACTTGTCTTTGGGAAAATGTATTGAGTTCCAAATAGTTAAAGTAAATGGAAGGTTGAGGTTTTTTTTTTTGTTGTTGTTGTTGTTGTTTTTTAGAACTTTTAAGTTGATTATTATCTAAGTTTTGAAGTAGTTTATAAATTGCTTATCCTCTTTGTAGTGTATGATCCCTGTCAGCACAAAGATATATTGCACGGGGCTTACCTGGTCAGAATTTGTTTTTATAGAATTGAAACCATAATAGACTGTTGATTTGGTAAGTCTTGCAAAACAGTATGTACCCCTCTTATCTGATGGTCTTGTCAAAATTTCCGTTTTATAAATAAATTTTTAAAAGGTATCTAGCAGGAGTCGGGCTATAGTGCAGCGGGTTAAGCTCAGGTGGCGCTAAGCGTAAGGACCGACTAAGGATCCCGTTTTGAGCCCCCGGCTCCTCACCTGTTGGGGAGTCGCTTCACAGCCATTGAAGCAGGTCTACAGGTGTCTGTCTTTCTCGCCCCCTCTGTATTTCCCTTCTCTCTCCATTTCTGTCTGTCCTATATAACAATGACGACATCAATTACAACAATAATAAAAAACAAGGGCAACGAAAGGGAAAATAAAGTATCTAGCTGAACTTTGGTCAGAAGACAGAGGTAGTACATATTTTTACAAGTATTAGAGACCATGTAAGTTTTAACTTTTTGAATTTAGTTTAAAATGAGATTTTTATGTTTTTATTGGTTTAATGTGTGAAAGGACTATCTTTTAATGACTTATTTTTTTATCTTTTATTTACTTATTTATCGGATAGATACAGTAATTGAGATAGGGAGAAACAAAAACACCTGCAGCACTGCTTCACCACTTGTGAAGCTTTCCCCCTGCAGATGGGGACTGGGGACTTGACCCTGGACCCTTGCACATTGTAACATACGTGTTCAGTTAGATGTGCAACAGCTGTAGCCAAGACTATTATCTACTTTTATTGAATGTATAACTACCATCTCACCAAATTATTTTTGCGTAGGGCTTAATTTCATTTTCTTGGGTTTTTGTTTCTTTGGATGTTTTTTTGTATTCATTCATATCATCAAATAGACCATTTACCACCATTGTTCACATTAAGATACTTAGTATTTCTAATTATTAATAGTACATTTAGGTAAACATTAAGTGGCATTAATAGTATAGTGTCTTACTTAGAAATTGATGTTTCTTGTGTAGGAAATGAATAAAAATGTTCAATAAAAATAGTTCTATTTGAAATATGAAGTATGCTCATGGCTTTTTAGGCTATAAATGAATAACTGCTCTTTTATTAAAAGTAGTTCTTTATCATGTTTTTTTTTTTTGTATTTATAGAAAGTTGAGAGTTCCCCCTCCCCCCATACATTAGTTTATTGCTTTCTATATTAAATCATTCACTTTTGGTATAAATCCCATTTTATTTCTCTTTGATAACTCAATGGACTATTCTTTTTAATTTTAATTATTTTAATACAGTTTTCAAAAGTAAGCTTGGTTTAGAGAATTGGGAGATATTTTTTTACCAGGTATTAATATTCTTTAGCTTTATTAAAAGTAATTGACCCCCACCTGCAGGGGGCAAAATTTCATGAGTGATGATATCTATCTTCTTCCCTCTCAATTTTTCTGTCTTTTTCCAAAATAAATAAATGTTTTTTAAAAAGTAATTGAAAAGTTTCCTTGTACTTTTAGTATTACAGGTATAGATTTCTTAATCTTAGCATTCACATAAAACTGTTAGTCTTTTTTTGAAAACTTTCTATAGAAATTGTTCTTTTAAGCTATATTTGTATTGATATGAACAAATTTAATTTTCTCTTCATCTGTACTTATTACTCCACTTGTCTGTACTTTAGCATTTATATTTACTTTCACTTTAATACAACTGCCACATAGCTAAAAGACAACCTATAGATACATTTAAACTTAATTGTTTTAAGTGGAAGAATGAATGAGGGTACAGAAGCTAATGAGCCACCAGTCTGACCCAACTCCTCTCCTTTCCCTTCCCTTCCATTGCTCACTCTTTTCTTCTCCTTTTACTTTTTAAAAACTGATTTCTATTTTGGGGGCCTGTGGAGGGGGTGCCAAAGCACGCACTCCACCATCTATCACTTGGTTGCCTGTGGTGCTTCATAAATATGTTTTTTTAATTAAAATTCTGAAGTTTATTTTAATGTACATTTTAATAAAATGCTTTGAAGCAACACATTGTAATATAAACTACTAGTCTGGTTTCTATTATAAAATAACAGTAATTTCCCCATCTGAGAATGTGGGCCATGATCCTTTTTGGGGTGCAGATAGTAGGAGATCTGACTTCTGTAATTGCTTCTCTGCTGGACATGGGCATTACTAATGATTTCTAGTATGGAGATTTCTGAAAATCATTTAGTAGAGTAAAGATTTTTTTTTTTTAGATAGTATTCAGAAACCATAAAAATATACATTGATAAATTTCAGTAAATGAAATTGTAAGGGGCCAGGCAGTGGCACACCCAGTTAGGTGCACCTATTACAGTGAGCAGGGACCTGGGCTCAGGACTTCAGTCCCCACCTTCAGGGTAAGTTTCTTGAGTGATGAAGCAGTGCTGTCAATCAGTCAGTCAGTCAGTCTCTCTCTCTCTTTCTCTCGTTTTCAATTTCTGTCTCTAATAAATAATAACTACAGTATTTTTTAAAAAGAAAAGTTAATACTTCATAGTACAAACAAATGCAAGAGCAGCCCTTTCCTCTGAATTAGAAATAAGCTTTGAAAAATCAAAGTACAATTGGACAAAGTATTTGATTAAGTAAAGACGCCAGAATACTTGAGTAAACTGGCTTAAATATATTGAAAATCTAAAAATATCTATAGCCATTCAAAGAAACCAACAAATCTGTTGACAACATAAAAAGAACCTATAAAGATAAGTTGTAAAATCAGTGAATGTCCTCATATGTACCTATGTGTATATACAAACAATTTTAGTATGTGTACTAGAAAATACTTGTAGGACTTTTGACCGTACTCTTCACAGACTAGTAGTTATCTCTCTCTTTTTTTTAATTTATTTTTTATTTAAGAAAGGATAAATTAACAAAACCATAGGGTAGGAGGGGTACAACTCCACACAATTCCCACCATCCAATCTCCATATCCCACCCCCTCCCCTGATAGCTTTCCCATTCTCTATCCCTCTGGGAGCATGGACCCAGGGTCATTGTGGGTTGCAGAGGGTGGAAGGTCTGGCTTCTGTAATTGCTTCCCCGCTGAACATGGGCGTTGACTGGTTGGTCCATACTCCCAGTCTGCCTCTCTCTCTCCCTAGTAGGGTGGGTCTCTGGGGAAGCGGAGCTCCAGGACACATTGGTGGGGTCTTCAGTCTAGGGAAGCCTGGCCGGCATCCTGATGGCATCTGGAACCTGGTGGCTGAAAAGAGAGTTAACACACAAAGCCAAACAAATTGTTTGAGCAATCATGGACCCAAAGCTTGGAATAGTGGAGAGGAAGTGTTAGGGGGGGTTACTCACTGCAAACTCTAGTGTACTTCTGCTTTCAGGTATATATTTTGCATGTTCTCTCTCACAGAACCTGGTCTATATCTAGGTTTTGGGACTTTGTTAGAAAGTGAACCACCTGGGATGGAATTAGAGAATACTATGAAAGGAAAGGGCTCACCCGAGTAATGAAGCTGAAGGGTTGTCATTCCACACGTGAAGTCTCTGGACACAGTCTGAGCTGAAGCATGTTGAGGTGGCAATCGTATTGATTAGGTTGCGATCGACTGATGCAATATTATTTGATATGGATTGGGAGAGGCATGCGGGAAAGTGGGCCCTATCCTAAGGTTCCAGGACTCGGGAAATATAGGCTCTCTAGTGGAGATGTGAGGTTCCTGCTGTCTTAGGGTTCAAAAAGACAATGGATAGTTAATGTTATCACATTATTTGGTAATTGGCTTAACTTTGAAAATTCCTTTTGTTAGGGTTTGCTGTATAGTACCTAGTATCTTATATAGTGCCACTGGTTGCTTTAGTAGTTATCTCTTATGAGTTGGATAACGATAGGCTGTTACTTATATTATGTGACTATAATTTTTTGAATTCAAAATTTTTGAAAGAACAAAACCTAAATATTTTGTTATAAATTACCTAAAATAAAATAGCATTTTCATAAAGCAGAAATTTTGTCATTTCAAATTTTTATTGAAAGTTTCTAATGCAGCAAAGTTAATAAAAAGTGAAGTATTCTTTGCTTTGACATTCATTAATTTTATTCTACAATTTTACATCTGAAACTCTAGAGGCTTGTTTGTAAATTTGAAGTATATGTTGAACGTACTTAACGTAATTAAATCAGCAGAAATATTTGTCAAGAACTTTCTCTGGAAAGCACCAGTAACTTTTTTGGTTATCACTAAACATAAGTGCATGTACAGCACCACCATTTCTGAATGCCACCCCCCCATTTTTTTAATTCCTAACCCAAATCTTTCTTCCATATTATTATTATTATTATTATTATTATTATTATTATTGATAGCGGTAAGAGATAGAGACACCTGTAGCACTGCTTCACCACTTGTGAAACTTCCCTTCTGTAGTTAGGGATTAGGACTTGAACCCAGACCCTCTGTTTGGTAATATGTTTGTTCTTTTGAATAGGCCACCATCCCATCCCTACTGTGTATTTTTATCTAATAGTTATAGCTTTAAAATATGCATATTTTTTCTTAATTTGTTATATGATATTGAATCTAGGATTAATAGTCTTGGAATCATTTAAATTTTTATTTATTTATTTTCCCTTTTGTTGCCCTTGTTTAACATTGTTGTGGTTATTGATGTCATTGTTGTTGGATAGGACAGAGAGAAATGGAGAGAGGAGAGGACAGAGAGGGGAGAGAAAGACAGACACCTGCAGATCTGCTTCACCACTTGTGAAGTGACTCTCCTGCAGGTAGGGAACTGGGGGCTGGAACTGGGATCCTTACACTGGTCCTTGTGCTTTGCGCCACATGCGCTTAACCCCCTGAGCCACTGCCCAACTCCTGAATATTTTAAATTTATGATAGCTATATGTGCAGGTTTAAAATTTAGACCTGAGGACATGAAAATCACACAACTCATGATCAGTTGTCATTTAACATGTCATTGTTTCTACATTTTACATTATGCTGTGCTTTGAGATTGTGCTATAAATCCTTTTGACTATGAGGTATTTCTGTAATGTTACTAGCACTGATGTTAACTTGTGTTACTTAGATTTAAATATACTATTTTTACGCCATCTACTTAGCCAGCAAATGCTTAGACTTGACTGTTTACTAAATTTATGTGTTACCATATTCATCTTTTAAAAGTAAGAATGATAGTCAAATATTTTATGGTATTTGTATATTTTTATGTAATTTGAAAATAATTTGATGCTTTATTTGTGTATGTAAGCTTATTGGTATACTTATTAAGTATTTTCTTACTCATAGTGACTTTGTATTTTATTTTCAAACTAATAAGATTGAAAATGTAATAAAATGCATACTAACTTTCAAGTTTAGACTTTGGTTCTGAATCTGTACCCAGGTTCTTTAAGTACTTTGGAATTTTTGCTTTCAATAGCAATTACAATTATATTGTAAATATACAGACATAATTCTTACAGACAAAAATAGTTCTATGCATATATGAGAAATTGTTTTTTGTTTTCTTTATAAAAGATTTCCATTCACTGTACTGAGTTTTAGAAGTAAAATATGAAATGTAAATTATAATTTGTGAATTAAACCAATAGAGAAATACATAGCTGCATAGCACGTGAATAGACAACTATCTTCATTGCAGAGCTAACTTAAATATTGAGTATGGTAACATAGCTGTTTTCTCAGAAATTATTAATGTTCTATCTCCCATTGTTGTTAATGTGTTTCAGGCAGCAATTCATGGAGCTCGTTTCAAAGGGCAGGATCTAAAACTGGCATGGAATAAACCAATACTTAATATTTCAGCTGTTGAAACAGAAGAAGTTGAGCCTGATGAAGAGGAAGTATGTTTTATTTTTCAATATTTATTTTTTCAAAATGTTCAAGCCTTTAAAGTATGATTTTTATGGCTGTGATTTTAACACAAACTTTTTATTCCTGAGCCATATTTCTAGGAAGGGGCTGGCATGTTAATGCAGACAACTTTAAACTGTTTGCATTAATGAAACTATAGATTGTTATTCCAAAGATAACATATGAAAGTCTTACATATATATGTATATACACATGTGTGCACACTTTCACTTTTCATTTACTTTTAGAAGACAGTAATTTTTAGACTTTTATCCACAGGAAATCTATACATTTTAGAGTATATAAATCAGTTGCTTTATTAACATTTTAGGTTTCCTATATTTTAATTCATATTTTAGTTCATTAGAGTGAATGCCTGCTTATATGATAGTTCTTGTGATAGGCAAAAATAGAAAATGAATAAGACACGGTCCCTATCATCAATGAGCTATAATCTGGAATGGGGTAGTGACAGACACTAGAAATTACTATATATATATATATGGCAGAATGATATGCAAATAGATTTGAACAATATGCTGTGGAAATTCAAAAGGAAGGAATGATTGTGTCCATAAAAATATTAATGGAGTTGATGAAATGGAGCTGAACCCTAAGTGATACAGAAGCTTTTCATAACTAAAATCTGGGCCGGGGAATATATTATATTTGAGAGGCTTATTTTAGGTAGAGGGATAGGTGTGGAAGTGTATATTTTCCTTTTGAGTAATAACAGTCTGGTGGCTGTAAAGATGTGGACATAATGAATAGTGGTGGGAGAGTCCATTAAAACTAAAAACTTAAAAGTAAGCAACTCTTGTTTAGTCATAAAACAATTTATAGGAAGAAGTTGAAGTTAAAAAGTAAAGGTAAGATGAGGAAATTAAATGATTCTTGTGTTTTGCCTTTATTATATTTTTATAATGGCACTTCATTTTGTTTGAAGAGCATTAAAGGATTTTATACATATCCGTAGTCAAATGCAAGAATAAAATGTATATTTTGAAACTCATATACATGATTTGTCATTTTATATTTTAGATTATACCTTTGTCCTTCCATGAGTTTGAATTGAATGGGGAGAAAAGCAGGAGAACTCCTGGTATTAGGTATTTTGAAAAGTTTGGACAGTAGTATGAGAAACACGTTTATGAAGGGAATGGGAAAAGAAAAGAATGCTATAATAGAAAATGTTTGTTACATGTAGCAGAAAAGAGATACAAATTTTATATACTTCTATACTAGTTATTAGCTGATTTAGTATTTAGAGTTAGATAGAATAAGCCCGGGAAAACTTATTAATGTTCCCTTTTTTTTTTAAGTGTCAAGCAGTATTTTCATAAGTATTGCAGATGCTAGTATTTAATAAAGAGAGGCAGGAGAAATGGCATGTACAGAGGCTTACTTTGTTGTTTCTTTATTGCCTGTTTGATGCAAGCCATAGAAGAAATTACAGAGAAGCTATAGAGTGGACATAGTTTGTTTTCTTTGTTGTTCTAGTTATAGAAATACTTTTTGTATTCAGCTCTGTTAAAAGAGAAATCAGTATTATAAAGTGTCACTTTTTTTTTTTTTTTGGTACATTCCTAAATGCATTTTAACCTAAAGTTTCAGGAAGAGTCTTTGGTGGATGACTCATTACTTCAAGATGATGATGAAGAAGAAGAAGACAATGAATCTCGTTCTTGGAGAAGATGATTTGACTGATCATTGATCTGCATATTCTAGAACTCTTATCTGTGTTTCATTAGTATTATCTAATGTACTTTTACATATTTGTAAAAACAATTTTGGTAAAATGTGATGAAGATGGATTTCCCAAATAGACAAAAGAGAAGAAAACTGCCTTCTGATCCTGTATTTTGAAAGATTGATGTTTGCTTTTTATTTCAGTAAACAATTGCTAAAGACATCACACTAGAAACATATGCAATGTTTTTATTACATACTTCTACTGAACATTAAGAATTCTTTGGGTTCTTTGTAACTTAATGAATAGGTCTGAAAACTTATGACCAACCCTTGTTATAACTTAGAAGATTTTGTTTTAATCCAAATAAGGAATGAATTTGCATTAAAAATCTTAATGAATGTTTTAAAAAATGAGTAGATAACATAGAACCTAAAGTCTCCCAAGTTATGTATTCATAATATTACATAGTAGTATGCTTAGGCTTTACTATGTATTAGCCTTTTGTTGGACTTGTGTATGTATTTACCATATGGGTTTTAATGATAATGGTGTATGACTGCTTTGCATATGAGTCCTATACATTCAGATGTTAAAAAAAATAAAGTGGAATGGTCTTTCAAAAAGAAAAGAAAAGAAAAAAAAAACAATGACAAAAAAAAAAAAAGCTAAGACAATGTTCCTTGATTAAAAAAAAAAAGAAAAGAAAAAGGAGAAAAAAAAAGAAATCAAACAGACCATTCTGGATGGTGATCTACCCTCCCCCCCAATTATCACAAAAGGAGCTATAATCACTAACTTATTCTTAACAATTATGCTTACCCATACCTTGATAATAATGTACAAGCCAATGTTTAAATTTTATACCACTTCAGTTTGGTTTGATCTATAAACTCTCAACAGATGTCTTAAGATTTAAAGCAGGTTGATTAGTTTGGAACCAGACTTCAAGTAGAGCTAACATTTGGTGAATAAGAAAACATCACATTACATTTTGGATGTATGAAAGAAAACTTGACCATTTGAAGATGTATGAATAAAGACATATACTATAGATACTGCTTTAGGAAAACACTGTTTGGTAAGTGTTCCAGTCTGATACTTTCAGTGTGTATTTCTTACATTTGTATAAAAATATTTGACATTTACAACAATATTGTGGCTTTTCTTTTAATTGGACTCTGCAAATGAACATAATCATTGAAAGTTGATAAAATAGTTTTCAGAAAATACATGCATTCATTCTTTATGGATTGAAGAGGGTAGGAAATGATATATTTATCTTTTGAAATTAATTATTTCAGATGCAATAATTTCTGCCCCTCCTGAAATTATAGTGATTATATTAAAAATCAAAAATTTCAAATCTATTTCTTCTCAAATTGCGGTATTCAACAATCACAGACTACAGTTCCACCATTTATAGTCTTCTGCCATTGGAGCAACTAGTGGAATACTGTTCTTCCAGTCCCAACCCCGTACATTTAGCGCTATAGTTGTGTATATATGTTCTTTTTGTAATACTTTTTGTAGCAGCGTTCACAATTTTACATTTAAATTTATTTTGTCAAAATAGGGACTTAACTAAAAAATTCTTTATTTAGCTTTGTAATGTTTTTTGTAGTCTCTTATATGTTGATTATGTGCTATTCTAATTCATTGGGTAAGCTTGTTTTCTTTTCTTTTTAGTAGTCCTGAAAGGTGCCAAATTGGCAGAGGCTCATGTTTCTTCTCTTTACACCAAACAGGTATTATAAAGAAAGTAAATCTCCGTGTGGAACTATACCCTATAATCTTACAATCTTGTAAGCCACTATTAAATACAAATTTTAAAAATGTCTTTAAAAAGAAAGAAGAAGAAACGAAAGTAAATCTTTGAAAGGACAGTTAAATCTCCATGCTGATTTTTGGCTTTATGGCTTGATTAGTAAATTTTAGCCTAATTTAAAATGTATTATAAAACTCTTATAGCTAAAATTACTTGCTGTTTATTTAGACCAATAATGTATCTTTTTTCCTAGTCTTAGATTTTGTGGTAACCTAAATTTAAAAGTGTTTTAAACCATGCCTTGAATGAATCAGAACAGTTACAGTTTGATTTAGTCTCCAAAGTCTGAGGATTAAATAGTAGCAACACTCATTGGGTTCACAGCTATTTTTCTCATCATTTATGTGATTTTTAAGTATAATTACTGCTTAACATATACTTAGCTGTTCTTAAATTAATGTTTATATTAGTGCTTTAAATGTTACTTTTTGTGGTTTTCACCTAAAACTGATATTCATTTGAAGTGTTTGTAACTTCCATTTTACAGATAAGGAAATTCAGATTAATAAAGATGAAATAAGTTGCCCAAAATCTCAACTAGTAATTAGAAAGACTAGGTTGGAATGCAGGAATTCTGATTCTATTGCCAACATTTTTTTAACTTTACATTGCTGCCTTCTTCCTAATTATTGATTGTGATTTTGATTGTAGTGAATATGTTGTTACAAAAAATTAGTATGTTTCTTGGTCATTAGCCATTTATATCCTTACCCTCCCTTTTAATACAGCACTTGTTCACTTCTCTGTTATAGTACTTAATATTGTAGTATGATTTATGTGCTTTATATGTCTGTCTTCCCCACTAGGTTATAAGCTCCTCTAGGAAGGGGACCATGTCTTATTCATCTTTATCTTTAATAATTGTCAAAAAAAAAAAAAAGCCAAACTCATAGTGGGCATTCAGGTGTTTTGTCAGATGCATTAATGAATCAACACATTGTTACTTAGCTCTCCAGTATTGGAGTGATTAATACCCTTGTTAATTCTTAACAGTTTTTCAGAAGTCTTAGCCACTGAGACCATTTTGCTAAACAATTGATACAGTTAAATAAAACATTGGTGGGGTTACAAATGCATATGTAGTCCTTGGGATATTTCTGTAACATTAAGCATTAATGTTTTGAAATTTTTTTTAAGTATTATATACAGTTTCTGAACTATGTAAGAAAAGAAGTGCTCACACCCAGCCAGAGATAACTATGTTATTAGAGTATTTGACAAGGGTTAACTTAAGCTTTGCTTCATAAGCATTGAAACAGTGCTGCAGGTCTCCTCTCTACCTCTTCCTCCCTCCCATTTTCCCTCCCTCCCTCCCTCCTAAGTACTAACCAGGCCCGACCTTGCTTCAGAGATCAGAGATTGGGCTTGTTCAGGGTGGTATGGCCTGAACACACACACACACTCTCCTCTCTCTCTCTCTCTCTCTCTCTCTCTCCCTCTCTCTCTCTTCCCCCTCTTTACTTCCCTCCCTTCCCCCTCCCTACTTCCCTCCCTTCCCCCTTCTCTAGCCCTCTCCCTTTCTGTCTGTCCCCCTTCCCTCTCAATTTCTATCAAGTTAAATAAAGTTTTTAAAAATGTAAAAGACCTTTAGGTTTGGCCCCAGCTCTGAAATTAATTCTCTTGCCTTACATAAATATGTCTCTTAACTCAGGGCTATATTTCCTTGTCTGTAAAATATGAAGAACTAGACCAAATGATCTCTAAGGTCCGTTTATGATACATTTGTATTTCACATAAACAGTATACCTATATCAATTCTTCCTATCTGTTTTTGTTGTTTCTATCATCTTACTAGTAGAAACAGCTTAGATTTGATTAGGATAATGATTTTGTATTCACTAGTGCTTTTTCTTTTCATACTTAGGCTTTTTCTTTTCATACTTAGAACTTTTCTTTGTGGTTCTAAACTAAAAAATTTAAATTATTTTGCATTACAATATGCTATTCAAAACTTGGAATACATTTTTAATTCTGCAGTTTTTCTAACAAGTTCTTTGCTTTAGTATAGATAAGAACTGAGTTGGGAGTTAAAGAAGGACTGAGCAATGTAGGTAGCTACTTTATATTGAGAAAATAGAATTATGATATGTATTTATGGGCTATGAGATTGGTTAGGATTACTTCAAGATATGGTTGAATTGTCCATTTTACATATTTTACTTCTCTACTTAAGCAGTGTTGTTTTAAATGATTTTGAACAGTTGTAACATTTACAATTTTAGTGGTTAACAGATACCCATACATTTATTGAAAACATTGCAGAAATGACAGGAAATAGCAGCACTCTTTTTTACTATAGTATGACCAAATGTAACAACTAATAGTTTTCTATAAAGACAGAATTTTACTGTTTTAAACTGATCACTTCCAGAAAGAATAGTTGAATTTAAAGGAAGTTCTTGCCACTTCAGCTGTTTCATTGGACTGTATTTCCAGCCTTGAAACCTTAATCACTAACTGTTAATGGTTATAAAAAGAGAAAAAGATAGTGCTTCTTTAGTATGTTGAAATATCAGTGGCTGTTTAAGGTTGTTGAACAAATTTTTATTGATCTGTGTTTTCTTTTTCTCTTTACATATGTGAATTAACTATAGGAAATCAGTTTAAGGCCTTTGAGAATTGATGTCAGTGTTTGTAAACTTTTCCCTCACTTATAAAACTTTTTATTTTTTACTTATTTTAAGCAATTTTTAATTCTTTTTTTTATTTTCTTATTTTTATTTATTATTGAAAAGAGAGAGAAATTGAGAGGGGAAGAAGAGATAGAGAGGGAGAGAGAGACCCGCAGCACTGTTTGACCGCTAGTGAAGCTTTTCCCCTGCAGGTGGGCAAGGACTTGAACCTAGGTCCTTGTGCACTGGTGAGTGCTTAACCAAGTGTGCCACAGCGTGTCACCAAAAACTTTTTTTTTTTAACTGCAGCACTGCTCAGCTCTGGCTTATGGTGGTGCAGGGACTTGAACCTGGGACTTGAGAGGGCCTCAGGCACAAGAGTCTGTTTGCATAACCATTGTGCTATCTACCCTGCCCACCAAAAACTTTTTAATTAACCCTTTAAAACAAAAATATCCTGTGCATAATATTCTGACTACTTTTTAGTTCATTTTTTAGTTTTTCTCAGATTTTTTTTTAACCATTTAAATTAAAAGTGGAAATTTAACCTAGGATTTTGTCTTCAGTATACAGTCTTTTTGTAAGGCAGAAATAAAATGTCCTGTTCCCAGACTGAAGGAAGTGTCTTATTTTTGTTTACTTCTTGAGCAAGCTACATAGTCTAAGGTATGCATATAAGCTTTTAGGTGGAGATGGGGGCTTGAACCCGGGTCCTTGTGCATTAGGCTTTTAAAAGAATAGTTTTTTTTTTCTTTGTTATCATGATCATTATATACCTATCAGATAATAATCTTTCAAAATAACTACCCAAAAATCTTAATCAGGAATTTTTTTTTTTTTTTGGTAAATCATGAGTATTGTTTTCAGCAGTAGCTAATGAAATCATAATGCTTTTACTTTTGTTATTATTATATATTCATTTAATGTAATTGAAAGACTGTTATTTACCTGTTTGTGTCAGCTTTCCATACTCCTACCTTGCCCCTGCACCACTATCTTCTTACTTCTGTAGTTCTTTCTACCATTCATCTTCCCATTACTCAGCTTGCCTTTTGTATTCTAAGCACTGTCAGTGTGCTTTTTGACTTTCACTCATCATTGTCCTTAGTATAGGATTTTATGTCATAGAGTATGATTAATTAATGAAATGATTATGGGATTTTAGAAAAATATGGATAATCTCCATAATTTGAAGTCTTTAAAAAACATTTTAAGATTACTCTTATTTTTATATATAGTATCTTGGAATTTGTTCATGATATCTTAAACTTACTTTGCCTACCAATACCTATAAAAATTACCCATCTAGTCAGTTACCATATTTTCTAAAAAATCATTCAAATCATAGCCAGGTTATATTCATGTCATCTCTGCAACTTGATGGTTTAAGGAAGCATGATACAGACAAGTTTTGTTAAGATTATATTTTAACTCAAAGCTGATCTCTTCTGTAATTTGTTACAACTTGATTCAAGTAATTTCTCATAGTTGTTTTTTTTTTTTAACTGGTTGGAGCTCAGTTTATGGTATGATTCAATTTTTAGATTCATTTACTATTTTCAGAGTTTTTTTTATTTTAATAGTTTTCTCTTTTTTCACCAGAGAGATCATCATTGCCTGAATTTAGCTTTGTGACTACAACAGCAAGACCTGTTCCTGTCTGGAGACGACTGTTATAATAATATTCTGTCATTTTATGTTTACCTTTTATCTATTTTGAGCACTTGTTTACATGTACTATATAATTAGCATTTTATTTTTACAGTACATCTGAGTCCAGAAGTATATCTGAGTGTTTGCTTTGTCTGACCTTATTTTTAATACTTTTCTTCCTTATAGCCATTTACTTTTTAACCATCATAAGAAGGAAAAAGACTTCTTGGTTTCCTAATATAAGTTCAATCTTAGCCAAGTTGAAAACTGTGTCTAGGAAATTATAAAGCCATGATGCTCTCTATGTTTGTTAGCATGAATAATTTAGAATGAAGAAAATGATTAAAAAGTTAAAACATGGGTTCTGTTTTAATTTTTCTTGGTTTTAGGATATGTAAAGTGGGGAGGGTTGGAATAGTCATGTAAGTAATAATTGATAAAAAAAACTTCTACAAATTGTAATAACATATTTATTTCTTTTGACTATACTTACTAAAATAGTCACCAAGGTCATTTACTCAGATAATTTTTTTAACCTGTTCTTCAAAATCAGCAAGGAGAATAATTTTCTTCCAAGTAATAGAGGATTATCTATAGATTATAAATATTGAGAAAAAATTAAAATGTTTAACAGTTTTTCATATTCTTCACAATCAAGATTTCAAAGACCATCTTAAAAGCAAGGGGGAAATAGTGGTAATGTGTTTTAATACTGTTAATATTCCTATCTTAAAAGGTATATGTCCAAACTATTTATAAGTAGTATGAATTATTGTAGTATATAATTAAGCCTTACCTAAATATTAATCCAAAAATTTTTTATAATGAACATGATAAAAAGGTGTTCATAGTCTGAAGTTTCACAGATTCTAGAAGTTATATTTGGTAGCAAATCTTTATTAAAAAAATCAAATTGCACTTGATTCTATTCGCTTTTTTTTTTTTAAAAAAATGCCTTCAACTATGTTTATGTTTTTAACTTTTTGTGCGCACAAAGTTGACTCTTCTACACTCCCCCCCACACACACACACATTGTGATGTTTGTCTTCATAAAAAATAACAAGAATGAAATTATTAGTTGTAAATTGTCTATTTTGGTTCACAATATTAGTGTTAGATTTAACCTAAAGGAAAGTGCATATTTTTGAAAGATGTTTAACATAGTTGTGACTTGGTTGCTCACAAGATATTTTCTGTTAGACATTTTAGTTCACATTTGTAGACTATAAGTTAGCCGTAGGAAATTCATAAATGTATCCCTAAATAGTTTTTCTTTTTTTGAGATAAGATTTTGTGTCCACATAATAATGGTTTTTACCTGTCAGATTAGAAACCCAAACATTTCTATTAACAACTTCTATTAACAATTAGGCTGCTTAGTGAATGCAAACAATGTAACTGCCTTTACCTTTATTTTGTCATCATCTTTTTCTCTTAACTTTTAAATTAAAACCAAAAACTAAAGCAGGGCAAAGCTGAAACATGCATTGGCAATTACAAGACAAGATAACTGGGCAGGGGTAGATAGCATAATGGTTATGCAAACAGACTGTCATGCCTGAGGCTTTGAAGACCCAGGTTCAATCCCCTGCACCACCTTAAAGGAGAACTGCTCAGTGTTCTGGTTTAAAAAGACAGAATCCCAGTTCTTTCTGCATAGAATTCTCATGGAGCCATATGTATATAAATGTAAAGAATCATTTTTATTGAAACAGTTTACCTCTGCATGATTGCATTATTGGAAGCATTTTTTTATTACTTTTTTCAATTAAAATTTTAAATTTTATTTAATATTTAAACTTAACAGCATTTGGCAGCTCTGGTTATGCTGTGTTTTTTAATATAAAATTTATAAATAGGGACCACGCAGTGGCTCACCTGGTTAAGCGCACACATTACAGTGCACCAAGGACACAGGATCGAGCCCCTGGCCCCCACCTGCAGGGGAAGCTTCACAAGTGTTGAAGTAGGGCTGCAGGTGTCTCTCTGTCGCTCTCTCTCTGTCTCACCTTTCTTCCTCAATTTCTGTCTCTAGCCAATAATAAAAATATTTAAAAAAAATTTATAAATACAGATCAACTGAATATTTTTTAGCTTGTACTTTAAAAGATGAAGCTCTTCAGGTGTCTTAGGAAAAAGTCATTGGTGCTACAAAACCTCTCAATATCACTTTGAACCTGTTATCTAGGTTTTATAATATAGCTTGGGGTTTATTCTAATTTAGCAATATAACTGTAAATGTAGTTCATGAGGAGTCAGGTAAAGAGCCCAGCCTATTAGAAAAAATCGTGTAATTTAGAGAGAAGACACAGAATGACTACACTTATTTGCTTAATTTCCAAAAAAATAGTTTCTTCAGTTTGTTGTAACCTCTTGATAAGAGAAACGGTTAATCTGGCTAGAATAAAAGCATAATACACTCTGTTTGGCTCAGTTTCCCCCCTATATCATGTGGAGAAATGTTTCTAGCATTAAACCACGATGTAATCCTGCTCTACCTTTAATTTTGATCTGTCTTTTACCCAACAGGAGGCAGAGCAATTCTTAAATATTTACAGATCATTTGATGAGTTGTAAAGAAATGCATTATTTACACTGTACAAGTTTTGCATTGTAGGTTGTTTTCTGCATCAAGACTTCATTCCAGCACTTTAGTGAATGTTCTTAAGGTGGTTTTAAGTGTCAGCAAAGCATTCATGTATGTTTACTTTTGATTCTCAAAATTCTGAACTTATTTTTTGGTATAATACTTTAGAACAAATATCTGGCACAAGATTTCCCTTAGTAAATGGTCTAACTCAATTTCTGTGAATTGCTGAGTTTCAAAACACCAAAGGAATCTTTTCTTGTCTGCAGACTGGATTCTTCCAGTTTTTAATACCTATGCCCATAGTATCCCATTTCATGAATGTGTGTAGGCATGGGGGGGAAATTTCCTGCTCTTTCCGTGGAGCAAAAGTGATTGGTTAAGCTGTAGCAGCTTTTTGTTATTTTAAAGTGGTAATAAAACTTGAACTGATAAAAGATAAAACTTGAACTAAAGTACTCTTGTATGCTTAGAATGTTTATAGTATTACATGTTTATGCAGAGTTGTCAACTTATTTATAGTTGAATTATGTTTTGTTTGTTAAATATTCATGTTTATTATTTTTTATATTTTTGAAAATTTTTAAATAAAATAGTCTTACTAAAAAGTTGTTAACTTAAAACTGTGCTACATCTTGCATTTTATTAGATAGAAAAAAGTTTCAGACTTCACACTTTCACAACTAAGAACTCTGGGGAAATATTTATAAAAGAAATGTCTCTTAATTTCCTCTTTATCTCTTCCCATTCTCACTTTAATTTTTTTTCTGGGAAGTCTTGGTTTAAGACTCCTGTTCTCACACATACCCAAGTTCTCCATACTCACCTTACTTATTCACCTACCACTTTTTACTGCCACTTTGCATTATCATGACTAATAAATTTAAAAAATACTATTGTGATGCCAGAAAAGGCCATATTCAGGATGATTCTCAAGGATAGAGTCTGAAATGTCTACTGTCAACCTCCAAAGTCATGAAAAGTTTTCAGAATTTCCCTCCATAACTTTTCACAGTTGTTATTTTGAAACTTGACAGTTTTCTCTGCTTTTCCAGCATTCATCATGCTCATTTTCATATTTAATCTTAATGGAAAGTATTATAAGATTTGTTCTTTTGCTATCCATTTCAGTTTTGTTTGTTTGTTTGTTTGTTTCATCTATAACATGGTTTAAATACCATGATGGTAACTTGTATTGAACCTGTGGCATTACTTTTCCAAGAAACTACATTCTCATCTGAGTGTGTAAGTCTTGATAAAAACCTAATTAAATCTGATTTAAAAATTTAAAGGACTGACTTGAAATAGCAGAGGACTTAAAGTTAGTAATAGCATGTTTAATAAAACTAAAGCTAATATGAATGCATGCATATATAGAAACACTATGCATGTATACATTGCAGGTCCTGTGGAATACTTAGATTATAAGTTTAACTGAAAAGTATTTCTGCATAAATCATAAACAAATTTGATCTTTGAGAATTCTTTTTGAAAAGTTACACATTATTGTAGGAATATCTAGAAACTTTACAAAAAAAAAAAAATTTACAAGAGGGCAAGAGGAGAACCACTACTGGGGATTGAACTCATGACCTCTTGCCCAAAGTCCAACACTTGTATCCAATACACCACCTCCTGGGCAACCTAGAATTACCTTTTTTTTTTTCTTTAAACTTTTTTTGTTATCTTTGATAGAGACAGAAATTGAGAAGGAAGGGGGATTTAGAGGGAGAGAGACACCAGCAGCACTGCTTCACCACTTGCAAAGCTTTCTCCTACAAGAGGGAACTGGGGCCTTCAACCCAGGTCCTTGTGCACTGTAATGTGTGCTCAACCAGGTGTGCCACCACCCAGTCCCCGCCCCCTTTTTTTTTCTTTGATTGCTGAAACTTGGTATCTGCGTGACTCCACTGTTCCCAGTGGCCATTTTCTTTTTGATGGAGAGAGAGACTTCCAACACTGTTCTGGTTAGGAAGGTTGCCCCACCCAAGCTGTAGTTGGGACTGTGGACTTGAACCTGGGTCCTAATACATGTTAGCGGTATATTCTTATCAGGTGAGCCACCACACTGTTGCCTAGGTACTTTAAAAAGACAAAGGTAAAATACTTGAAAATGATGCAGACAGAGCCAAGAAGGTAGCTCAACATGCTCAACTGCACCAATTTGCCTGCCTTTGAGACCCCAGATTCAGTTGCTGGCACCACCTTGATACCAATGATCTATGTGCTAGTCTCAAATATTAAAAAATTAAACTGGTCATCAATCATATTTAAAAGTAAGATTATAAGAGATATACAGTTTTTATATTTTAAAAGTATGCCATTTTAGGAATTGATGCAAAAAGGGAGCCGGGCAGTAGCACAACGGGTTAAGCGCAGGTGGCGCTAAGCGCAAGGACGGGCATGAGGATCTCGGTTCGAGCCCCTGGCTCCCCACCTACAGGGGCGTCGCTTCACAGGCAGTGAAGCAGATCTGCAGGTGCCTGTCTTTCTCTCCTCTCTGTCTTCCCCTCCTCTCTCCATTTCTCTCTGTCCTATCCAACAACGACGACATCAACTACAACAACAACAACAAAAAAGACAACAAGGGCAACAAAAGGGAAGATAAATAAAAATTACCAAAAAAAAAAAATTAAAAAAAAAAGAATTAATGCAAAAAATGACTAATTGGTAGTTTCATAATGTACAGTTGCCAGGATCTTATGTATTGCGCTTTTTTTTTCCTAAAAGCTGTAGTGTTTACTACTTTGTTTATAGCACATTATGAGTTTTTACGAGTTTCAGTGTCATAACTAGTCTAAGTTTCCCTCATTTTTATCTCACCTCTCCAAGCTACATTTTTCGGGGGGGGGGGTTGCTTTCCTCATAAAATTGATGATCAGTTGTTACAATTTTATTTGCATGTTTCTTAAATCACCAGCCTCCATTGATGAATAGACTCTTCTTTCTCCACTTGATGTTTTGGGCTCCCTTGTAAAAAATTAGACGACCATAAGGATGGGGCTGATTTCTGGGTTTTCAATTGTATTCCACTTTTTTAAAAAAAATATTTGTTTATTCCCATTTTGTTGCCCTTGTTTTATTGTTGTAGTTATTATTATTGTTATTGATGCCATCGTTGTTGGACAGGACAAAGAGAAATGGAGAGAGGAGGGGGAGAGAAAGACACCTGCAGACTTGCTTCACCGCTTGAAGCGATTCCCCTGTAGGTGGGGAGCGGGCCCTCGAACCGGAGCCTTATGCTGGTCCTTGCGCTTTGCGCCACCTGCGCTTAACCCGCGGCACTACCGCCCCCCCCCTCCCCCGTCTGTCTATATTTAGTCTTAGTATTTGGCTGTTTTGATTGTAGTAGCCCTCTGCTATGTTTTTTCAGTCAGGAGGTGTGATACCTCCACCTTGCTCTTTCAGGATTGTTTTGACAATCCTAGGAATTTTCTCGTTCCAGATAAACTTGTGTGTCTTACGTACTTCTGAGTGACTTTTAATATACTATCTGCAGAACATGGCTTTTAATGTTATCTGACACTTCATACTGTCATATAAAGCCATCTATATCATACTAATGCTGAGATACAGTGGCTCAAAATGTTGCCATGCTATCCTTATGTTGCCTGCCCATGAAAGGGAGTTTACTACTCGGGCTTTAACCAAAGCAGCTACTTTTGTATGAGAATTCCCTTTTTAGTGAACTGAGGGGAAAAGAAACTTGATGAAGCACTTAATAAGACAAACTCAAGATCCACACAACTTTAAAAGTAAAAAATAAAAATATGTAGAAATAGCGTCTTCCTCACCTTGATGGAACCAATTATAAGAAATTTGCACATAATGTGCTACTTAATACTAAGTGAATGAACACCACCCCCACTCTAATCCTCAAGATCAGAAACAAGGCAAAGGCTTTTGTTAGTTCAACATGGTGCTCAAAAGTCCACACACTTAACTCGCTGGAAGTTCAAGCTAAGTACAATAAGGCAAGAAAACACATTCTGAAAGAAGAAATGTTTGCAGACATCATTTGTCTACATACAAAATCCTATATGTAAATAAACCCAACAAAGGTACATAACAAAAGTTTTAAAAATAAGTTGTATTTTTAAACTAGTACTGCACACATGGAAACATTAAATATTACCAAGGAAATGATAAAGATGTTTGTTATTACCAGTCCTTCACTTCCTGTTCCTGGGCTCACCTTGGGTAAAAAGGCAGTAAGAGGGCAAGTCACCACAGCGCTGAATCTCTACCAATATCCTGGGAGCTAGGCTGGGTGATATGCATAGCAAAGAAGACTTGAGCTATCTCATGACATGAGCTATCTCACCAGTCCAGAAATGACAAGCTTTATTAGAATATAAAGTAATGAACCTGAGCTATCATAGCAAAGATTTACCATGAAAAGTGATCATTCCATTGAAAGTTGAATAGTAGCATATTGTCTGAAAGGTGTATGAGTGGGGGGGGGGGGCTGCATATTGGTAGCATAAGCATTTTGTGCAAAGATTTATAAAATCAAATATATGGCTCGCTAAAGGAATAGAAGCCTAGTGTAAGTAAAGCAGAGATACAATTTGAGAATTAACTTGGTAAAAAAGCCTTTAAATGAGGATGAAATTCCTATACAACTATAAAAGGAGGAATTCTGTATTTTAGGTTTTGTGGCAGATTCTGCAAAGGAGAATTAGAAGGGAAATTCAAAGTTTTTTTTTAAAAAAAAGGAGTGGAACTTAGAAATATAACCAAAGTTAAAGGAAATGACTGACAAATTGTCAGAAGTTACAAGGTAAAGTAAGATGAAATGTGAAAAATGTTCATTGGGTAAGACGATCATGGAGAGAATAACAGAGTGATAGTAGAAGGTGATAAACCCCAATACTGAACATTCCTTTAGAGCCATAGAACCTCCCACATGATAGACCTGGAACCTGGGCTGAGCACATGGCAAGGCACACATCCTACCCGATGAGCTATCTCTGGCTCTGTTTAAGTGTTTTGGAGCGTGGACATGAAAGCCAAAGTAAAACTAAGTGCACATGGCGAGAAGCGCAAGGATCAGCATAAGGATCCCGGCTAGAGGCCCTGGATCCCCACCTGCAGGGTTGTCGCTTCACAAGCAGTGAAGTAGGTCCACAGGTTTATCTTTCTCTCCCCTTCTCTGTCTTCCCCTCCTCTCTCGATTTCTCTCTGTCCTATTCAACAACAGTGATAAAACAACAAGGGCAACAAAAGGGGAAAAAATAGCCTCCAGGAGCAGTGCATTGGTAGTTCAGGCACGGAGCCCCAGTGATGGGTGGAGGCAAAAAAAAAAAATTACTATGGGCAGCTGTTTTTTCTCTTTGTGTGTGTGTGTGAGGGGGGGAGGTTAAAGGTACAAAACAATCTACAAGGTACTTGGAATAAAGAAATGTTTGAATCTCTAACAAAAGTTCTTTTAAAAGCTGTTTTAAAATAGGATTACAATTATAAAGATGTAAGAGCATAGTTTAGCACCTGTCGATAGCTACCACTAAACTTCCTATGACACCTACCACCATAATTTTCAGAGTGTTAGTTTTAGTGTTTTATTATTTTTTTTACAGTCCCATTTCTTTTATTTACACCGAATTATGAGTGAAATGATCTGGTAATTATTTTTTACTCCATTATCTCAACCTTGAATCCATCCATTTGGGTTGGATGGATTCCATTCTGGTTCACAAGTCCTAAAAAGCCTTGGAATTTTCTTTTGTCTCTCTTTTTTTTTTTTGGTGGAGACAGAGACAGAGAAAGAGAGACCACAGCATCAAAGTTTCTTTCAATACAATGAGGACTGAGCTCAAACCTGCATCCGGCACACGGTGAAGTAGCACACAGTCTGAGGGTGCTATTTCACTGGCTCTTAAAGTGTCTTTTGTTATGCTGATGAGAATGCTTTTGGGAATATGCATTATGTTTGCCAGGATAACCAGTGACTAGAGGGCTGGAAATTCCACTGTCACTCTCACATCACCAGAGAGTGGAGTTGGAATATTGGGTTCATTTGCCAATGAGTAGTGACATAATCAGTCATACCTAAGTAATAAAGCTATAAAGCACAACCATATTGGAATGTGGAATGTGGAAATTTGGGAAGTATGTCATGTCTGAAGAGGACATGTGGCTCCACCCCTCACCCTGTACCTCTCTCTTTCATCTGGTTGTTCCTAAATTATGTCCTTTTAAAATAATCCAGTGATCTGCTGAGTAAAGGCGTTTCTTGAGTTCTATGAATCACTGTAGTAAATTAATTGGACCTGAGGAGAGGGGATCTCGACTCTGATTCACAGCCAAGTTCTCAAAACAAAGGCACCAGCCTATATTTTGGTCTGAAGTCTGAATAGGAGGAAATCTTGAGAGATTGAGCTACCTCATCACTTACTATTAAAATCATTTATTTATTTATGAACTGGTTCTCGTGTGTGTGATTTCACTTCCGTGGGCCAATTTTTAATTAAGAGAGTGAGAGAGAAAACACCACAGAACCCAGAGCTCCTCCAGTGTCATGGCAACTCCCATGTGGTTCCAGGACTCAAGACTGAGTCTCCTTCATGGCAATACAGACACTAGTGTGTTATCTCCTCCCCCCACCTTAAAAAAATTTTTTTTTATTATCTATGTTTATCGGATAGAGACAGTCAGAAATCAAGAGGGAAGGGATATGGAGGGAGAGTGACAGAGACATCTGCAACACTGCTTCACCACTTGCAAAGCTTTCCCTCTGCAGGTGGGGGCTGGGGGCTCAAACCTGGGTCCTTGAGCATTGTAACAGGTGCACTCAACCAAGTGCTCCACCACCCAGCCCCTCCCACCTCTTTTTAAACGGATCTGTTACTATCTTCTGGCAGATAGTGTCATAATTAAACCGAAATGAGATGAGTTGAATTCTTAGACACAGTGCTGGTGTCCAAGAACAGGTTGTTAGTATGGTGAAGAAGGGAAAGGAGAGAGAGAGAGAGAGCTAAACACCTATAGCCCTACTTCACCACTTGTGAAGCTTTCTCACTGCAGGTGAGGACAAGGGGCTTGAACCTGGGTCCTTGTGCACTGTAATGTGAGCACTTAATTTTGTGCGGCACCACTGGCCCCCATAAAAAAAAAGTGATTGGGAGTTGGGCGGTAGCGCAGCGGGTTAAGCACACATGGCGCAAAGCACAAGGTCGGACCGGTGGGCTTATGGATCCCGGTTCCAGCCCCCAGCTCCCCACCTGTAGGGGATTCACTTCACAGGCGGTGAAGCAGGTCTCTGTCTTCCCCTCTTCTCTCCATTTCTCTCTGTCCTATCCAACAACGACATCAATCACAACTACAACAATAAAAACAAGGGCAACAAAAGGGAATAAATAAATATTTTTTAAAAAGTGATCTTTATTAATCAGCCGTTGCTAAAGGGGAGGAGGGTGGATAGAGAGAATGACTAGGAGACAGAATGCACACTTCACCATGCAAAAGGAGCCAGGTTCAAGCCCCTGGAAACAGGGAAGTACCATGTACTGCACCAAGGGAAAACTCCATGAATGTTATCCTTTTTATCTGAAATTGGAAGGCAAAATGTCTACAAGGAATGTAGGGCCTGGAAGCGAAGAGCAGCAGAAAGAGAGAGAGAGAGAGATGTGTGTGTGTATAATGAATATAACATCCCCCAAACCAATAGCTTACAATAAGCCTCTGTTTTCCTGCATGTTTGCATGCTAACAGTTTTTTTTTTTCCAGCAAATTTTCAAACTGCATTTCAACTGGGAAGCTTTGTTCCAACATATGGATTGGCATTTATTTTATTCCATACAGATTCATTCTTGTATCTCTGCTGAAAGAGGCTTCAATGCATAAGGAAGTTGTGAAGAATTATAAACAATAGTTCAGTCGTTGTGCCAGACAACTGAATCACTGTGTGCATCAAATGCCTACTCTAATTTAACCCTTGGTTGTACCTACACAGAAGTTTACTGAATAGAATAGCACACCGTGAGAATGAGGCAAGGGACATAGTGCACTCAAATAACTAGTATGTAAAAGTCAAGAAATGTGTAAATGACATGTGAGAATAGAGAACAGAAGGCAACAGGTAGACCCCATTATTTATAAAGTTTTTCATGAAATCTTAAAAAGTAATATTTATTGAGAGAGAGAACACCAGCACATCATTCTGGCACATATGATGCTAGGGATTGAACACAGGTCCTCATACCTCATTATTCTAGCTGCTGTACCACCTTCCAGGTCACACCAGTTTGTTTTTTTTAATGAAAGGTTGGGTGTGCCAAAAAGACTTTCCAGAGGCTGGACAGTAGGGCACCTGGTTAAGCACATATAATGTTAAGTGCAAGGACCTGCACATATAGTACTAAGTGCAAGGATCCTGGTTCAAGCCCCTGGCTCCCCACCTGTAGAGGGGATGCTTCACAAGCAGTGAAGCAGGTCTGCAGGTGTCTGTCTTTATCTCTCCCTCGCTGTCTCCCCTCCTCTCTCAATTTATCTCTGTCCTATCCAAAAAATTTGAAAAAAATGGCCATAGGAGCAATGGATTCCTAGTGCAGGCACTGAGCCCCAGTGATAACCCTGGAGGACCAAAAAAAAAAAAAAAAAGTTAAAAATACTCCTTCCTGAGGCTCTGAGGTCACAGGTTCAGTTCTGGACATCACCATAAGCCAGAATTGAGTAGTGCTCTGGTTTATTAATTAAAAATATGAGGTCAGTCATGTCCATTTCGAAGTATGCTGTTGAAACAAATGAGTTATGACTCACAAGGAATGAAGTCTGACACACACTACTACTGGTAAGCTTTGCTTTAGACCAGTCCAACACACACACACATATTTCAGTTAACAGTTTACTTAAAGAACACCAGTTCTCACGCATCACAATTCAGAATCAGTTACTACAGTGTATTAACTGTGATTAACTTGTGTATGAAACACAAACCACTGCTAGCTCTTCAGTCAACAAATCACTGTGTAAATAAGAGATGTGCAGTGAACAGTAATGCTATTTTTTCCAAAGGTAGTTGGTGATTGGTCTCTGTACACCTTTTATTTAGTTAATGTAATAAAGCTAAACACGTAAGTGTGGAGGAGATAGCATAATGGTTATGCAAAGAGACTCTCAAGCATGAGGCTCCAAAGTTCCAGGTTCAATCCCCTGCACCAACATAATCCAGAACTGAGCAGTGCTCTGGTAAACAAACAAACAACAACAAAACATGTAGTTTTTACAATATGTAATATGTTTTAAAAGTGGATAATGAAAAGTTAGTTATGCCCTCTTAAGTGTGATATCAATTGCTTTCTCGAGAAATCAAGAATAGAAGGGAACATATACAGATATTATGGAAAAAGGATAAGTTCACAGCAGTGCTTGGATTTCTGAGGGGTTCACATATATCTGATTCTGAAAGTGACAAAGGTATAAGGGTGCACACAAGAAATAGAAGGACACTGTCTGCTATTCCTCTCTCCTCTATTCCAGCCTTCAAAGAGTGTCTACCATTGGTGGAACTTAAATGGGAGTCAGTTGCCACATTAGTTGAGGATATGTAATTTGCCAATAGTCACTTCTGGTGTTAAAGGACCAGATAGAGAAAAGTTAAATAGTCTGAGAGGTGGTAGGTGAATAATTGTAATATCTGCCACCACTATTTCTCCCAGGGATTGTCCATAATATAGGGCTTTCCTACTTGATCTGATATTCTAAGTTCCTGAAGAAACTTATCTATAGGGTTATTGTCCCAAGTCTGCTAAACTTGTCTAAGTTACACATTGACCAAGTAGCAAAACAGAGAGGTTAGTTACACTACATTTTTTTTTTTGTCTACAAATATCAGACCTCTCCCCCCACCCAAAAAATTATTATTATTCCCTAATAGTTTATTTTATTTCTTATCCTCAAATGAGCTAACCTTTGTGTGATTCTCTGCCCAGGAATTTTGCTCATCTTCTTTTACACATGCTTGAGCTGTGAGGTTGCTTTTTCTTTACTTTCTTTCTCATTTGCCTCTCTATTTCTGGTAATGAGGTATCCTGGGTGTTGATTCTTTGAGAATGTTTTTCAGTTAGCTACTCAAAGAAAAAAGAGGCTAAGGAATTTTGAGATTTAATTTATTTCAGCTTACTCTGTTTCTTTCTTATAGCCATTCTGTCCCACTGGGAAGAAACAAGTCTGCCCCCTTGGAGACTTTCAAGCTTATGTTCTGGGAAAGAAAAGAGTGACTTGCACTTTTCTTTCACATAGATTCTTTTTTCATATAAGCATTTGTGTGTGATAAAGAGAAGCACCTATAGCATTTGCACAGTTGAAAACATTGTATTTAGAGTGTTCTGAGATGTTCCCTGATGTCCACTTGTACAGAGGAAACAATTTCAATTGACAACAATGAAAGAGATAAGTCCATCTTATTTTCTAATTTTTGTAACTTTTAAAAAGTGATATCTCTGGTATGTTAAGAATCTGTAAGGAGTATGGACTTGTACCCCCCTTATCCTACGATCTTGTTAATCATTATTAACTCACTAATAATAATAATAAAAAAAGAATCTGTAAGAAACACTAGCAAACAGTGAGACCTACTAGTGCCTTCCTTTTTGTCCACTGCATTTTTTTTATGTCTTCCCCTTATTACTTTTACTTCTTTTTTATCCCCAAGACAATAAGATCACATAGTTTCACGCCAGATCCAGCAACAAAGTCCTGCACTTCCCCTCCTCACCGACAATCACCATAGTTCTCCGAGTCTTAGAGACAGTTTGCAGTTATAACAGTTACTTGTATTTTGTTAAGTTCATGTATTTCACCTTTTTATATTCTACATATGAGCAAAATCAACCTGTAGTAGTTTTCCACTTCTTATTTCTCTAAGTATAATCACCTCAAATTTCCAAACATTTGTCCTGAAGAACAATGTTATATTTTTTTGAAAGCTTGTGTTTTAACCCCATTAGGTTTCTCACTAGGGCTTGGTACCTGCATAACTAACTCACTGCTCCTAGAGGCCTCTTTTTCCTTTTTATTATCATCATTATTATTTTATTGTTATGATGGAGACAGAGAGAAATAGAGTGAGAGGTTGAAAGAGAGAGAGGGAGAGAGAGACTGGCAGCCAACTTTACAATTTGTGAAGCTCACCCCCACAAGTGGGGGCTGGGGGCTTGAACCAGAGTCCTCTCACATAGTAACTTGTCTGCTTTACTGGTTGCACCATATTCTGGCTCCTGATATTATCTTTTTAAAATGCAGAATAATATTTCATTGATTATATGTCCCATCACTCCTATATCCATTTCTATGTAAATAGATATTTAGGCTATTTCCATTCCTTGACTATTGTAAGTAATGCAACTATGAGCCCTGGGGTGCATATGTTTGTTCGTATTCATGATTGCATATTACTTGGGTATATACTTAGGAGTGGTATTATTGCATCATAAAGTATTATCATTTTTATTTGAGGACTTGCCATACTTTTTCCATAGGGGCTGCACCAGTTTTATTAATGCACCAGTGCATTCCCATTGTTAGTATAATGGGGTTCAGTTTTCTCTACAGCCATGCCAGCACTTGTCATTTCCTGTTTTGTTGATGTAGACAATTCTTTTTTTTAAATTGTTTATTTATAAAAAGGAAACATTGACTAAGCCATAGGATAAGAGGGGTTCAACTCCACACAGTTCCCACCAGCAGAACTCTGTATCCCATCCCTTCCCCTGATAGCTTTCTTATTCTTTTTTTAAAATGCTTTAATGGGTTTTATTTTTATCTTAACAAAAGTTAAGTTTAAACTTTGAGAATTACAAAATTAGTTTCACTTCCTAGTTACTTTGGAAATACCCTTGTAGACCAATCTTTGCATGCATTTATGATTACTTCCTTAGGCCAGATTTGTAAAAATAAAATTCTTGTATTATTAGAAATGAACACTTGAAAAGCTTTTGAAGTACATTTTCAGATTATCCTCCAAAGTCTTAAGTAGGAAAGCTCACCATTTACAGCAGTTCAGTGCATGATAGTTTCCCTGCACTCTTCACATTTATTGTTACACTAAAATAGCATTTGCAATGTGATGGGCAGTCTATGATCCTTTTTAAAAAAAAAAATTATAAAAAGGAAACATTGACTAAACCATAGTATAAGAGGGGTACAACTTCACACAATTCCCACCAACCACCAGAACTCTGTATCCCATCCCCTCCCCTGATAGCTTTCCTATTCTTTAACCCTCTGGGAGCATGGAGTGTTGTTGAGCTGTGTAAATACTTTACAGGTATTTGATATCAGTCCTTTACCAGATGTGCAACTATCTTATCCCAATTACTAGATTTCCTTTTATCCTTGTGAATGTGGAGAAGATTTTCAATTTGATGTCGTTTCATTTATTTAATATTGTTTTCATTTCACTTGCTTATGGAGTTGTTTCCAAATATATCTTTGATTAAGGTCTTGATGTTTTTTTACCAATGTTTTCTTCTATGTATTTTATTACTTCAGGTCTAATATCAAGGTCTTTATTTATTTTTATTTTTTTAAGTTAATTTTGGTCTATGGTGCGAATATGTGTCTTTTAAAAAATACCTATTTATTTATTAATGAAAGGGAAGGAGTTAAGAGGAAAACTAGAGGATCACTGGCATATGCAATACTGGGGATCAAACTTGGAACCTCATGCTTGAGAGCACAACACTTTATCCACTCTACCACCTTCCAGGCCACCAGTGTCTTACTTTTTATGACACACTTTTAGAAGTACATCACACTTATTTTTTTCTAATTGATGTTTGTCTTCAGGATTGAACTTAGCAGCAGTCAGTTCTTGAAAAATTATGCTCTCATAATTTTTTTAAAGAGGAATCATGCTTTCTTTCTTTTTTTCTTCCTCCCCTCCCCCATTTTATTATACAGGACAGGAAGACATTGAGAGGGAGGAGGGGAGATGAGAGGGGGAGAAGACAACACCTGCAGACTTGCTTCACCACTGGTGAAGTGTTCCCACTGCATGTGGGGGGGGTGGGCCCAAGTCCTTGCACATAGTACTATGTGTGCTTAACTGGATACACCACCACCTGGCCCCCATGCCTCCATAAGTTTAAAGGAAGAGGGACAATGTCATCGAGTGGTTATATACCAGTGAGGTCTTTATGACACATTAATCTGCTGGCACCATTAGTTGAAAAATAGTAAAGGAAGACTCTGATATGATATAACATGAAACAAAACATATAGCACAGACATACAGAATTTGAAAGCAGTGTTCCACTGAAACCTTTCCTAAGTCTGAATATTCTAAAGCAAAGAAGCAATTACTTAATTAATGTAAAAAAAATTGATCTTTCTTAAATCTCTAAATAACGACCGATGCATACCAAGTAACATACAATTTATGACAACGTTAACATATAGTAAAAACCAAGGATGAAGGGTGGGGTAGACAGCACAATAGTTATACAAAGACACTCTCACACCTAAGGCTCCAAAGTTCCAGGCTTAATCCCCGGCACCACCATAAACCAAAGCTGAGCAGTACTCTAATTTAAAAAAAAAAAAAAATCAGGGATGACAGTGACTAATACACAACCTGTATTAGTTCCTAAGGAAGAAGGTTGGTTCTTTCTGTCTCTCTCTCCCAGAGCAGTGCTCAGCTCTGGGTTTTATGGTGGTGGGGGAAATTGAACTTAGCATGAGAGTCCCTTTGCATATCTATTATGCAATCTACTCCCACTTGGTAGTGTCATTCTCCATGCTCAGGGTGCATGCAGCCTTTAGAGGGGCTCTTGACAAAACAATTGAAAGATATTTGCCATTGGGTTTTTAAATATATGTGTGTGTGTATGCGCACACACATATAAAAAACCTTTTGTGATTTCTTTCAGTTAGCAAAAACAGGTATATGGAGAACTTTTGTATAAGTGAAAGGGTGTAACTTAAGCTTTTGAAAAAGTGGACAATACCTGAGTGCATAAAATGAACGGAATATTTTCTATGAAGTATTCACTCCTGTTAACCAGTCACAGGAATAAAAGGTCTATTCTAATAGGTTTTTAGGTGGCTAGAGTTCTACTTCCATTTACTATTGCTAATTAGCTCTCTGACCTAAGCAAAGCCATTTAACCTCTGTGGATTTTTACTTTGCTTATGAGAGAATGAACTAGATCAGGAGTGACAAGCAGGATTTATCTTAACTATCAACTCCAGAAAGCAGCCTGCTAAGTGCTGAGTTGAGAATTCTAGGACAGAGGTTGGACTTAATGAGAAGGAGTGCTGTGATCGATTGATGCTGTCTGCTGTGGGTGCAGGAGGTGGAGAACTCACTGAGAGTGCCATATATTAGCTGTTTCCATAGACTAAACTACCTCCAAAATTACTACTATTATGCTATATAATTCAATCTATTTATCACTTAATTTAAATTTATAAACATAAGACAAAGCTTGAGGTTCCCAAGTTAATGTACAGATTTTGGGGAAGCACACTTTATTCTTCTGATTGTTGGATTGATGGGGAAGTTTCTATAAGAACTTTTGGAGGAGTCTCTTCAAATATTGTAAATTTTATCCTTGAATACTTCCATTCTCATGTGTAATATTTAATAAGTTCCAACCAGAAAACTGCCACAATGTTATCAATTGCTGGATTTAATTGATAGAGTGGGTACATGGTAGTGGTGGTGTGTGTGTGGGGCTGGGGGGGTAGATGGATAGACACAGCCCTTGCTGTTGTGAAGATACTGGTCCAATATGGGAAGGCAGAAGTCCTAACATGTAATTGGAATACAGCACGTCCAATGCTATAGTGTTTTTGTGAAGCTCAAAAGATGAAAAGACTAACATCTCAAGGAGTTACTGCTGTTCTCATAAGGTATAGCATCTTTTTTGAGTGTTAAGGCATGAACAAATATTTGTCTGTTGAAGATAGTTTAGGTATTTGGTACTATTGAAAAAAAATTTTCTCCTACCAATTATTTATATTTTGGGAAGGTTGTTTTGGTTAAAGTCTAGAAAATTTTAGGATAAATGTTATTGACTAGTCTAATATTTGTTGAAGAAACAATTATTAGGATGTTGGAAAATAGCTCAGTTGACAGAGTGCATATTTTCATGATGGAGGATCAAGGTTTAAACTCTAGCACCACATGGGAGTCTCATGGCCTATGCTTGGATTGGTGCTGTGGTATCTCTCCTTTCTGTTTCTCTTTCTCTCTGTTTTTTTTTTTTTCAGAGCCTCAGGCATGAAAGTCTCTTTGCACAATAATTATGTTATATACCCCTGCTTTCCCTCTCTCTATTTCAAATATTTAAAATAAAAAGTTGGTCTGGAGATCATGCATATATGCAAGATGCTGGTACCGCAAAAAAAAAAAGAAAGAGAAAAAAGAAACTATGGTGAAATAATGTAGTTTCAACTGTCTGGGAGTGGAGGGATAATATATTTACATAGATGCTTAAATATTCCTGTGTGATAGTACCCGGGAACAGATTGTAAGGAGAGATGATAGAACTGTGTTGTTCCAGACTGGGCTCAGAGAAGGGGACTGGGAACTGGAGGGGCTCATAAGGACATTTGTGAAGAGTTTGGAAAAGGATGGTTTAAAACCAAGAACCTCCCAGGAAAGGCCCCAATTTCTTTATTATGGATACAGTATCTCATGCTAGAGTATGACAGAGATGTAAAATATTAAGCATTGACTGAACAAGAGGAGTTGGTCATTAGAAGATAGTTATGTGGAGCCTAGGGAGAGGTAAGCTAATTGTGTACTAGCTGGTGAGGACACTAGTTTTAAGATGGGCAGGATCACCTCAAAACAAGAAAAAAATTACTTAGCACTTAGTAGATCCCTGGTTTCTGTGGAAAAGAGGGGAATTTCTCAAACTAGCTACCTTCTTGGAGGGAAGAGATCCAGATCTCAACTCCCTTTTACTGTGAGCTCTTGAAAACTGTCAGGAAGATGTAAGAAAAGACCAAATTGACAATTTTCCTGACATTGACTCAAATCTTGTTTGGAGGAGTTGGCTGCTGATGTTTGAAGTTGTGACTATGTATTATACCTAACAGAATGTGTCAGCAGTTGGATTTACTTTTTTAAGACTTAACTTTAGTTGCACAACATGCTTTGGGAGAAGTTACTCAAAGAACCAATCGTTTTCTGGTAACTTCAAAGAATTCCTGAAGTAGTCTGTGTCAGGGTTGGCAAACATAGCCACCATTCCTTTATTTTCATTGTGAGGCAATGACTAAGGCTAGGAGAAATCAGTACGTATTCAACTTACAATTTAGGCATATTCCTTTTTGAGAAGTGTGTGTGTGTAGTATGTCTATTTAAGTTTGTTTAATTTTTTATTGCTTCTTCCTTTGGCTAATTTGTTATTTTCCAATAATAAGTATATGTGTTCTAGTTAAATTTTTCTGATTTTCAGTGGTTAATCAGTTCCATGGCAAACAATGACAAGCTTTAACTGATGAACTAATTAATAAATTGTGTCAAAGTTTCTTTTAGAAAACATCCTGTTAGTTAACAGTATCAGTTGGTCAGGATAAGTTTTATTTTAACATTTATGTAATTATTCCTTTAATGTGAAAATTATGTAGTTCATTTAAATGTGATTTACTTTTGCTACCATTCTTACTTTCTGTATCTCTTCATAGTTTATTGCTTGACATCCTTCCACTTTTTTATAAATAGGCATAATAAAAAAATTTACATTTTCAGACATCTAACACCTGAGATGACATTGTAATCATGTGATAACAACTGTCTTATAAATTAAAAAATCCTCTAATAAAATGATTTGGAAAAATGCATTTATATGTGTATTTATCCATAAAGTACATATCTGTGTGTCTTTTTTTTAAAAAAAATTCATTATGTCTTCCTAGAAAGTAGGTGTGTGTGTGTATGTGTGTGTCAGTGTGTGTATGTGTATGAGTGTGTGTATGTGTGTGTGTACTGATAATGGAGAATTTATAAAGTAGGAAATGCAGAATAATAGTTAGCATTCCTTGTTTCAGAAAAGGGGATCTACCCTCTGAGAAATTTTGTGTTTTGCAACATTCTATGAAGAGCTCGTACAGATCATGAAGCTATAGAAGTCTAGGTGAGAAACTAAATAGCAAACTCTTGGGTTTTTCAACCTTTTTGACTGCACAGAGTATTAGACTGTTAGTGTTGATTGTGAACTAAGTGTAGATACTCCACACATGCATAGGCATGCCCCCCCCCCCCCAGAGTCTCCTGGATGCTGGTGGCTGTGTTCAAGGTCTGAGGTACAAAGGAGGTTCTGCTCTGAACCAAAACCTCTTTACAGAGATACATTTGCGGTTAAACTGTACCAGTGTTGCAAAGGGGATCTCTGCCTTGCTGGGAAGTGAAGTCCTTTAAGAATAAAGCTGTGATGTCAGAGTTCTGTCTATTGGACTTCATTTAACAAAATTTAAACTTTGCTGCAGCTCTAAGGCCTGTAGTATAAGAACACAGCTTTCTAATCTTATCTATTTTCCAATGTGGGATAAACATATTGGGTTTAGTTAAATTATGAATGCTGATAATATTCATTTGGTGCAATTTATATTCTTTTATCTTTTTATTTTTGACAGTTTAAGCTGGGGCATAAAGCATAATTATATTCTTGGCATCCTCCCTTAGAAGTTTTAAATCAGTTCATGAGGCTTTCAGCGAGGCTCCTGTCATTTATCCATCAGCATTCAGTCCATTTAATCCCGGCCTCTCAGCCTCTCAGCCCCAGCCCCTGTTGTGAGTGATTGGCCTGCTCCAGTGCTCCCAGCTTCTCCTGTCACATCGCATTTGCATAAAAGAGGACAGATAACCAAATTTGAGCACACAAATGAAAATGCTAAGCGCTAAACCTGTCACAGTTGTTGTTCAACTAATTGTGAAAAATTTGATTTGCTTGCCTTTCACTGTTTGTCATGTGGACCCCCTTCTCAAAGATGCCTTGGCTTCTGCCTCTGTGTGTGTAGCTTTTAAACTCTTGAGCACAAGCAGCCCACCCTGGGGATTACTTACCTCTCCCACCAGCTTTTAATGTTGGCTCATCTTCTTGACTAAATTAGGCCACCCTAGCAAACAAACACATAATTAAAAACCCAGGAAAGACAACTGTAGTTGTACTTCGTAAATTGATTCTTACAATGCTGGCGTCTGCCTCCTTGTACTCTTCCATTTGATAATTTCATCTCTTTATGTAATCTTTGGGGAGGAGAAATTTAAGGAAAGGCTTTCTAGTAATCTTTATGCTATTTAAAAACCCATGTGTTATTTTGCTTCTTTCTTTCTTTCTGTTTCTTGAATAACAAAAAAACCAAAAAAAAATTGTATAATGGGTCTTAAAAGGCACTTTTCTACTTCCTAATACCTTACTTGACATACCAGTATACATTTTTAATCGAGGTTTCAAATGATTCCATTTGAAATAGTATTAGAAACAATGTATGAAATTTCTCTGCTTTCAACACTCAATCACATGAGGTCTATTGAAATGGTAGGTAACTTGGTCTTTGGAAAATCTGAATGCATGAAGTACAAAATCTAGTTCAGTGTTTGTTATATAGAGATATTTTAATTGTTTTCTTCTTACAGACAAAATTTTCCTGATTCCCATCAAAACAATATGTGTAATGTATTTATAAATGTATGTATACACACACACATACATATATATATATTTCCAAGAGTCATATAACAAAGTATCTTTTTTAATACTACCTTTAATTGCTTTACTGAATTAATTTATCCCCACTATTTCAAGTATAAAATGTTCAAACAATAATAAAGATGACATTAACTAACATTGAAACCTTTTAAGGTTGAATGTAGCTGAAATTGCCTTTGAGAATTAGGTGGTTACAGTCTTGAAATTGGGTTGAAATGAAATGCAGCATTACAGTGACAGTTTGTGGTTTGCAAAAGTTAGATGTAACATCACTTATTGCAGTACTCCTTTGGGATTTACATTTAGTAGGTCATATGAAATAGGATAATTGAATAAATACTTTAATACTACATATTTAAATATGTATACTTTTATAGTCATGTTTTAAAGAAAACACTCTGACTTTCCTTTTGTCATAGTTCCCTAAGCTGCTGCAGGATTAAATCTAACCTGAAAAACTGCATCTTTATGTCTAGTCTCACTTTAGTTCAAAGAAGTCAGGTTATTGGATTAAATGTTCACTACTTTAAAACACACATGATAAATTTGAGTTGAAATCTTTTTTCAAAGAGTTAGGGGAATAGTTTCATTCCTATTATATTTTCCTGATACTTCACTAATTTATGTCATTATTTATCTTGTGAATGAAGGTCTGTATAAACCTAGATGAATAAATCTTAGCTGGATAGGGCTAATTACATATGACCAATAATAGAAAATATTAATTGTGAGCTATTTTAATGTCTCTAAATAAAAATCTGAAAGGGGCTATAAAATGTAACTCAGGAAGGATTGACTGAAACCATTACCAGAGAAATCTATTATTGCAACTTTATATAGAGTAGGAATAAAATAAAGTTATAGCCTCCTCCACTATCTACTTTCAAGTTGTGTTAATTCTCCCTGCAGCAATATTTCTTATTTTTATCCATATATATTTCATCTTTGTATTGGTTTAGTTATCACTCTTTTAATTATGGAGATATCATTAACGTTGTAGTTAATAATTAGGACCTGTCTTATGCTCAGTAGTCAAATGACTTTGGGGGGGGCATAACTATCTGTGACCAATGGAATACTTTTTCACTCAGAGAGAGATAGAGAAAGGGAGAGATAGCACAGCACTAGAGCTTCCTTCAGTACCATGGCATATCTGATGTGGTGCCAGGGTTTGAACAACAACAAGGGCAACAAAATGGGAAAAAATGGCCTCCAGGAGCAGTGGACTCAGTACCGGCACCCACCGAGCCCCAGCGATAACCCTGGAGGCAAAAAAAAAAAAAAAAAAAAATTAGGACTATGAAGCCTCAAGAATGAGAGTGTCTTTGCATACCCTTTTTGCTATCTCCCCTACCCACTTTCCATTTCCATTTTTTAAATATTTATTTATTGATGTCATTCTTAGATAGGACAGAGAGAAATGGAGAGAGGAGGGGAAGATAGGGGGAGAGAAAGTTAGACACCTGAAGACCTGCTTCACTGCTTGTGAAGCGACTCCCAGGCAAATGGGGAGCTGAGGACTCTACCAGGATCCTTACTCTGGTCCTTGTGCTTTGCACCATGTGTGCTTAACCCGCTGTGCTACCGCCCAGCTCCCCTCCATTTCCTTTTTTTTTTTTTTTTTTTTTTTTTTTTTTTACAAAATATGATTTCTCTAAATTTCTAGAGGTGAGATTCCAGTTCCGTGTATCTTGAATGTTTCATAGATACTGAACTGTATTGCAAAATTGCTATCCAAAGAGTGAACCACTTTACAATGTCAACTACAGCTTTGTCTTTATCAGTGTTCATCTTGCTAGTACTTGCTGCATTTGTGTATTGATTTCAAAGTCACATTCCAGGTTGAGGACTCTCCAAACTACTGCCATGCTACTTTCTTGCATTTACTGGATTCCTTTTATTTATTTCACATTAGAATAAATTTTTGTAAGTGTTGTTTATTGTGTCACACTGTTTAAATTATTCATCTATTACTTCTGCTTCTTCTTTGAATAAAATTAAGCATTTCAATAGCTAGAATAAGCCTTTGAACTAATTCCCATCTACCAAGTTTACTATTGATATTACTATTTTATTTTATTAGAAAATAATACATTCTAATTCTGTGAGTGTAGGCTTTTGTGTCTCACAGATCCAGGCTTGAATACATGTGATATCATTTATAAAGTTGTGCATTCTCAGTTAAGTACAAGTTCTTTGAACATCACTTTTATAATTTTATTTATTTATTTTTTAACCAGAGCACTGCTCAATTCTATTTATAGTGATGCTAGGGATTGAATTTGGGACTTTGGTGCCTCAGGGTTGAAAGGCTTTTCTGCATAGTCATTAGGCTCCTCAGCCCTAGAATAGTATTTTACCTTTACCAAAGACTAACTAGTCCCAGGGCTGGGGAGATGGCATAATGGTTGTGCAAAAGAAGCCTTTTATGTCTGAGGCAACAGCTGTGTCAGGTTCAATCCCCAGCACCACCAAAACCCAGAGGATAGCAGTGCTCTGGTAGAAAAAAACAAAAACAAAACAAACAATAAAGTAACAACCAATCTCACTTTAATTATTCTCATTACTCAATGGATGTTAGTTCATTTATTCTTTTGAGTCACCACTATGGTCTCTTCTTAAACTATTACCTGCAGATATTTTCCTTATTGTTTTTCCAAATCACTATGAAAACATCATTTTTCCCCTCTATGTTATTTACCTTTGAAATTGGCTTTACATATTTCACCATATTGAACCTATTTCAATTCCCATTTCTTATTTGGGATTTTAAAAGCTATCAGATGGATATTTTCTTTACAGAAATTTTATTTGGATAATCAATTTACAAATTAAATTCAAATTGAGATAAAATTCTGAAAGTATGTATAAATATGAAAGTGCAAATTGTCATTTGGATGGGGAAAGGAGAAAAGAGTCATTTCTTTTTCCCATAAAAAAACCCCCTCATTTTTGTACTTGAATGTCTCTACAGTATCATCCTCTTGTTGGTAAGACTTGGATAAAAGGGCCATGTCATCTAAGAACATTTTAGCTAATTATATCTACAAAGTACTTTACTCATTTTGCCCTAGTTAGGGTTTTTTAAATTTTATTTTTATTATCTTTATTTGTTGGATAGAATTAGCCAGAAACCGAGAGGGTAGGAAAGATAGATAGACAGATAGATAGATAGACCTGCAGCACTGCTTCACCACTCACAAAGCTTTCTCCTTTAGGTGGGGGCCGGGGGCTCAAACCCAGGTCCTGTGTTCAACCAGGTGTGTTGCCACCTGACCCCACTCTAGACAAGGTTTTAATTGTATAAAAACAATTTTTCTGGCTTTCAGAAATTTACTAGTTAAGGGTGGGGGTAGATAACATATGGTTATGCAAAAAGATTCTCATGCCTGAGGCTCTGAAGTCCCAGGTTCAATACCCCACCCCACCATAAACCAGAGCTGGTAAAAAAAAAAAAAACAAAACACCAAACTAGAGTGAATGTGGTCTCCAAAAGTACTAATAGGGGGTCAGGTGGTAGCACAGTGGGTTAAGTGCACAAATCGCAAGGACCTGCGTAAGAATCCTGGTTCGAGCCCCTGGCTTCCCACCTGCAGAGGAGTCGTTTCACAAGCCGGTGAAGCAGGTCTGCAGGTGTCTTTCTCTCCCCGTCTCTGTCTTCCCTTCCTCTCTCCATTTCTCTCTGTCCTATCCAACAACAATGAAATCAACAACAACAACAACAACAACAACAATAACTACAACAACAATAAAAAACAAGGGCAACAACAGGGAAAATAAATGTTTTTTAAAAAGTACTGATAATATATTTAAACAACAGCAGTAATAATAACAGTATTCTTTCTTTTAAAAAATCACCACTAGTGTTATTGCTGGAACTCAGAGTCTGCACAATGAAATCTACCACTTCCAGTGGCTAGTTCCTTCTTTCTTTCCTTCCTCCCTCCTTCCCTCCCCTCACTTTCTTTCTCTTTTCTTTTCTTGATAGAGACAGAGAAATTGAGAGGGAAGGGGGAGATAGAGTGGGAGAGATAGATACCTTTAGCTCTGTTTCACTGTTTGACATGGACCACCACCTGGCCCCTGAGTGGCATTCTTTTAGAGAGTTATTTTCTGCCTCTCCTTCTATTTTTAAAGGAATTTATTTATTTAGTTATTTATTTATTGCCTCCAGGGTTATTGCTGAGGCTCGGTGCCTGCACTATGAATCCACTGCTCTTGGAGGCAATTTTTCCCCTTTTGTTGCCCTTGTTGTTACGCTTGTTGTTGTTATTGTTGTCATTGCTGGTGTTCCCTTGTTGTTGTTGTTGTTATTGTTGTCATTGCTGGTGTTCTTGTTGGATAGGAAAGAGAGGTGGGGAGACAAAGAGGGGTAGAGAAAGACATCTGCAGACCTGTTTCAATTCTTGTGAAACGTCCCACCTGCAAGTGAAGAGCCAGGGGTTTGAACCCAGATCCTTGTGTGGGTCCTTGCGCTTAGTACTATGTGCACTTAACTGGGTGTGCCACCGCCCAGCCCTTTGATTGTACTTATTAATGAGAAAGATAGAAGAGAGAGAGAACCAGAAATCACTCTGGTACATGTGCTTATGTGCTGCTGGGGATTGAACTCAGAACCTCATGTTTGAAAGTCTAGTGCTTTATCAACTGTGCTATCTTTTGATTTACTCTTTCTTTCTTTTTAATGAATGCTTATTTTTTTAAAAAAGATTTTATTTTATTAATGAGAAAGATAGGAGGAGAGAGAGAGAAAGAGCCAGACACCACTCTGGTACATGTGCTGCTGAGGATTGAACTCAGGACCTCATGCTTGAGAGTCTAGTTCTTTAACTACTGTGCCACCTCCCAGATTACTGAATGCTTATTTTTTATATATTTTATTTATCAGATAGAGACAGATAAATTGAGAGGTAAGGGGAAGGTAGAAAGGGAAAGAGAAAGAGAGACATGTCTAGCACTGTTTTACCACTTGTGAAGTTTTTCTCCTGTGGGTAGAGAGCTGGGGCTTGAACCCAGGTCCTTACATATGTTCACTCAGTGGACTGTGCCACTCCCCAGCCCCTCAGATATTTTTATGCGTACTTGTACACACATTGTGTGTGTTTACAGAGGTAACCATCATTCAGATAGAGCTTATGAAAACATTGGTATCTACAGGTATGGATGGGTACAGGCAGATCAAGAGCAAGCAGACTAAATTTCCTAAGACCTATGAGTGTTTAAATTAAATTAATTCACTTTATGTACTTATTTTTATTTATTTCATGCTCAAGACAAAAGTTCCAGTGATGACAAAGAATAGCTATTTATATTATGTGCAGTAATAAGATATAGAAGGATAATTATCTCCTCCCTGATGGAACCTAATAAAACTAATCTCTGGAGTCAGATGGTGGCTTACAATGTTTGAGGACCCAGGTTCAATATCTAGCTGCCAGCTTTAGCGGGAAAAGGTGCTATAAGGGTGGTGGAGCAGTGTAGGTACCTTTCTGTCTCTCCCCTTTTCTATGTCCCACCCCCATCTCTTAACCTCTATAAAAGACGAAAGAAGAAAGAGTAATTACTGCTGGGAATTCTGGAGTTGTGTCGGCACTGAGCCCCAGCAATAATTTTACTGGCAAAAAAGGAAAATGAAACACTCACAATATTTTAAGATGCTTGTGTAATGTCTTGCTGAAACCAAGAGACAGAGAAAAGGCTGGAGGAAGGGAGATGACTACGAGATAAAGTCAATGGTTCTGGTGTTAATTACTAAGTATAATGGTGGTGAAAAATGGAATGGGAACACACAAAATAATAGTTATTAGGTCTTGAGACCTGATAAACTGACATTAAGAAAGATGAAGAAATCAAGACATTTCAAAGTTGGGTAGAATATTAATATAATAAGACAGTTTGGGGAAAAGAAAATAGCATAGTAGTTATACACAAGACTTAAATGCCTGAGGCTCCAAGATCCCAGGTTAAATCCCTGACACCACCTTAAGTCAGAGCTGAATAGTTTTGTCATTAAAAACAAAAGTAACACATTGGTGGGGTTGTCTGTCCCGGGAAGTCTGGTTGGCATCATGGTAGCATCTGGAACCTGGTGGCTGAAAAGAAAGTTAACATATAAAGTCAAACAAGTTGTTGACTAATCATAAACCTAAAGGCTAGAATAGTGCAAATGAAGAGTTGGGGGGTATCTCCATTTTATAGATAGCTGTCCGACTCTTGCCCTTATTCAGCTTTTGCAGTCCTTGCTTTGATAAGGTTAACTTTGGAGTGAGCAAGGGAAGTGTAATAGGAAGTAGATGAGGAGTATGTCTAAGTCTAAGTAGACACTATTTCATTATGAACTTTATACTGACTCACTGCAGACTATTGTGTACTTTTGCTTTCAGATATATATTTTGCCCTAATTTATGGATACATGTGAACATATGCTCTATCTCACGGGACCTGGTTTTGGAACTTTGTTAGGAAGTGAACCACCGAGAATGGAATTAGAGAATCCTATGAAAGGAAAGGTCTCACCTAAGTAATGAGGCTAAAGGGTTGACATTCCAGGCCTGACTGTCTTTGAAGTGAAGCATGCTGAGGTGGTACTCCTTGCGTTGATTAGGTTGGGATGAGCAGATGAGATATCATTTGGTATGAATTGAGAGAAGCATGCAGGAAAGTGAGCCCCACCCTAGGGGTTCCAGGACTGGGAGAAATATAGGCTCTACAGAGGAAGCGGGAGTTCCTGCTGTCTTAGGGTTTAAGAAGACAATAGTTATTGCTGTAATAAAATTATTTGGCAACTGGGTTAACTTTGAAAAATCCCTTTGTTAGGATTTGTTGTGTCATACACAACATCACCATAATGTATGTCCTTTGACATTAGTTGTATATAACGGTGCCACACAACACAGGCTGACCCTACCAATCCACTGCTCCTGGCTGCCATTATCCTCCCCGCCCCTTTTTATTGGATAAGACGGAGAGAAACTGAGCAAGGAGGGGGAGATCAGGAGGAGAGAAGGACAGACACCTGCAGACCTGACTCACTGCTTCTGAAGCGACCCCGCAGCAGGTGGGGGGCCAGGGGCTCGAACCCGGATTCTTGCCCCGTCCTTGCGCTTCATATGTGTGATTAACTAGGTGCGCCACCGCCCGGCCCTCAGGAATTTGCCTTTTACCATGAATGTTGTCAAGTGAAAATCCGCCTTGAGCGGCTGCTTTGTGGCGGCCATTTTAGACGGCCAAGCTCCTTCTCGACACCCAGGCGGGTGTGCGGTTCGCCTCTCCTGGGGATGTGCTGCGTGTTTGCTGGTGTGAGTTGATGCTGTTTTGGGGGTTGGGAATGCTTAAAAAATGTATCCATGAAGTGACTTCAGTGGCTTGAGACCACTTTGACGTTGAAAGTTTTCATAAGACTATTAGGAGCCGGGCGGTGGTGCACCCGGTGCACTGCGTGCGAGGATGCAGGTTCAATCCCCTGGTCACCACCTGCAGGGGAAGCTGCACCAGTGATGAAAGAGGGCAGCAGCTGCCTCACTGTCTCTCTCTCTCTCCTCTCAATTTCTCCGTCTCCTATAATAATAGTAGTAGTAGTAATAATAATAATAGTAATAACAACAATAATAAGCCGGGCAGCAGCACACTGGGTTAAGCGCACAGAGTGTGAAGCACAAGGACTGGCATGAGGATCCCAGTTCGAGCCTCTGGCTCCCCACCTGCGGGGATGGGTGTGTGTCTCTTTGTAAGCAGTGAAGCAGGTCTGCAGATGTCTTATCTTTCTCTCCTTCTCTCTGTCTTCCCCTTCCCTCTCAGTTTCTCTCTGCTCTACCCAACAATAACAGCAACAACAACAATGGAGAAAAGATGACAACAGGAGCAGTGTATTCGTAGTGCAGGCTCCAAGGCCCATCTAACCCTGGAGGCGATAAATAAAAAATAATAAATATAAAAATAATAAGAAAGCATATCGATGGATGAGTACCACAAATCCCTGAAATTGTGTGTGAACTAAGCATTTTCTAGAGGGATGCTTCCTACATGATCTTTATATATATATATATATATTCCCTTTTGTTGCCCTTGTTGTTTTTATTGTTGTTGTTGTAGTTATTATTGTTGTTGTCGTTGTTGGATAGGACAGAGAGAAATGGAGAGAGGAGGGGAAGACAGAGATGGGGAGAGAAAGATAGACACCTGCAGACCTGCTTCACCACCTGTGAAGCGACTCCCCTGCAGGTGGGGAACCAGGGCTGAACTAGGATCCTTACCCTGGTCCTTGCTCTTGGCGCCACATGCAGTAAACCTGCTGCCTAACACCCGCTTCCCTCTACATGATTTTTATGGTCTGCTTTGGATTTTTCAGTTCAATGGACTTTGCTGTGTAACAAGAGTTATTTACTTATTAGTTTGTTTTCTTTCTCTTTAACCAGAGCACAGCTCATACTCTTAGAAGGTAAAATATTAAATCTACAATAATGTAAAGATCAGCTAGAGATAACACCTAACATTTAATAAGCCTTTGCTATCTGCCAGAGAATCTATTCTAAATCTTCTAAATTTTGTGCATTCTCTCATTTAATCCTTGGGGAAATTGTAATAAGAGACTTCTCTTAATAGGACCAGATTGCAAAAGGGGAAAATGAGGACAGAGAGATGTAGTGACTTGTTCATAGTGGGGTCAAGATTCAGAATTTCTGACATTAGATTCTGTGTGTTTAACCACTATAAAATGTCTCTGGACATATCCATGAAGGTGAACAACCACTGGCACTTTGAGTGTCTTGGATTCTATGGTGTCTGAATGTAAAGCTCTGCTTTTCCTTCCACTATAATTATGTACATCATACTTCCATATTTTGGATTATCTCTGTTACTAATTTGTGAGTCTTAGAACTAAAAACAAGATACAGATCACTTTGCTTTATATATCTTCAATTCTAATTGATACAGATTATTCTGAAGAACAGCTATCTGTGAAAATGAGAAAATTAGCTGATGGGCAGGATACTGGCAAAGTTTAGTCAAAGTAATTTAGTGATAGTTGAGAATGTAACTGATTGGTTGATTTTTTACTTAAAAGGATGGGAAACCAATGTTACAGGTAAGATGACAAATCTTTATTTAGTACCTCTGACATGCAAGGGACAGTGCTAGGTGTCATGAGAATTCAGAGAGGCAGAAGTAGAATACCTTAGGGAGTTTACAATATCCTGATTATGGGCCACTAATAACAATAAAAATACATTAACAACAACATCAAGTGGTGTTGAACATTAAAAGTGGGGCAGTATAATAAAGACCATTGTATTATGCACCTAAACATTTTCAGACATTTCAGGTAGATTTCTCATTTATTTTTTCTTTTAACTAGATATTTGTGATTTTTTAAAAAAATTTGTGCTTTTTGCTTTTTGACCACATTTCCCTTCCCACCTACTTTCCCCATCTATTGGTAGTGATACTAACAATCTAATCTCTGTATCTGTGAGTTCAGATATTTTAGATTGCACAGGTAAGTGATAATGTAATTTTATTTTTCTAACTTATTTCTCTTAATTTACTGCCTGCAAGGTACATGCATATATACATGTTGTGGAAGGTAGTTCTCTTTTTACGGCAGAATAATAGTCCAGTGCAGGTATATAACTGTCATGTTTTCTTTTCTTTTTTTCTTTATTGGGGGAATTAATGTATCACATTTTATTTTTATTTTTAGTTTCTTTATTGGAGGATTAATGGTTTGCACTCAGTTGTAAAATACAATAGTTTGTACATGTATAGCATTTTTCAGTTTTCCACATTTCCACTCAGCTTCCACTAGGTCCTCCTCTGCCATCATGTTCCAGGACCCGAACCCTCCTCCCCCACCTCAGAATCTTTTACTTTGGTGCAATACACCAATTCCAGTCCAAGTTCTGCTTAGTGTTTTCCCTTCTCAACGTATCACATTTTCTTTGTTCATTAATCTGACGTGTATAGGTGTCTTCACGTCTTAGCTATTGTGAACGAAACTGTAATGAACACAGGAGTACAGAGAATGATTTTTAGATTTTGTTTCCTTTAGATGATACTCAGAAGTAGACAGTTGGATCACATGAGAATTCTTTTAAAGTTTTGAGAACTCTCCATATTGATTTTTATAGTGTCAGTGGCAATTTGCATCCTCACCAGCTATGAACAGGGTTCTGTTTTCTCTATGTCTTTGCAAATATTTGTTATGTTTCATTCTTTTTGATAATAACCACTTTCATTTAATTTTCAAAATAATCCTATGTAATTATTTTCTACCCTAGAAAATAGCTAAAGCTCAGAGAAGCAAGTAACTTACCTGAGGACATGTAGTAAGTGGGAGGCTTGCAATTCAAAGATGTTGCTGGACATTAAGGTCTATGACTTTTTTTTTTTTTTTAATATCGTTTTTTACCAGACCACTGCTCAGCTCTGGCTGATGGTGATGCAGGGGATTGAACCTGGAACTTTGGAGCCTCAGACATGAGTGTCTCTTTGCATAGCCATTATGCTATGTATCCTCACATCCTATGCCTTTAAATTTTTTATCACTTAGTATTAACTTACAAAATTATAAGATAATGGGTATAATTCCACACCATTTCCACCACCAGTGTTGTGTCTCACTATTTTCTACATTGGAAATTGTAGTAGTTCTCTCAAAGTCACAGATATGGGTTTGCTATCATTTCTGTAAATAGATATCTTTGCCCATTTCTTTCTGTGGCTCTGCCCTCCCTTTCTTTCTGTTTTTTTTTTTTAAATTTTATTAATGATTTTAATATTTATTTACAAAATTGTATGTCAACAGAAGTATGTCCATTTTTTGTTTTTACTAAAGCACTGCTCAGCTCTGGCTTATGGTGGTTCAGGGAATTGAACCTGAGACTTTCAATCCTCAGACACAAGCCTCTTTGTATAACCATTATGCTATCTACCCCTGTCCCAGGGGTATAATTCCATATCATTCCCACCACCAAAGTTCTGAGTCCCCAACCCCTTCATTGTAAGAGACAGCAGTTTTCCTAAGGTTGCAGATATGGGTTAACTATTGTTTCAACAACTATCTATATTTGTATGTAATTGCCCTTTTGCTTTTTTTTTTTTTTTTTTAAGATCCTGTTCTTTCTTCCTTCACAAGCCACACATAACCTTATTACTACATCTTAATCTCTCTCTCTCTTTTTCCTTTTCTCTCTTCAGGTCCTGATGGAACTGGTGTTCAGAGCCCTTTTATCCTCTTCCTCCTATCTCTTCTCCCCCACTGGGAGTATGGACCAAAATTATTTTGGGGGTGCAGAAGGTAGGAGTTCTGGCTTCTGTAATTGTTTCTCCAGTGGACATGGGTGTTGGCAGTTTGATCCATACCCCCAGCCTGCCTCTGTCTTTCCCTAGTGGGGTAGAGCTCTGGAGAGGAGAGGTTCCAGGACACAGTGGTGAGGTTGTCTGCTCAGAGAAGTCAGGATGGAATCATGACAGTATCTGTAACTTGGTGGATGGAAAGTGGCAAGATATAAAGTGAGACAAAATGGTTAATGAATAGAAAACAAGAAGTAGGAACAGAGCAGATGAGATTACCCTTCCTTCTTCCCTCCCTTTTTTTTTTTTTAAATCTTATTTATTTATTTATTATTGGATAGAGACAGAAAGAAATTGAGAAGAGAGGGGGAGATAGAGAGGAAGAGAGACAGAGATAAAACTGTAGCCCTGCTTCACTACTAGTGAGGCTTTTCCCCTGAAGGTGGGGACCAGGGGCTTAAACCCAGGTCCTTACACACTATAATGTGAGCACATAACCAGGTACACTACTGCCTGCCCCTACCCTTCCCTTCTAAGTCACATCAACACCTGTTGCTACTTCCGAATGTCCTTCCTTCTTCTTTTAAAACTTATTTTATTTATTGGATAGAGACAGAGATAAATCCAGAGGGAAGGGGAGACACAGAGAGAGAGAGAGAGGATGAGAGAGAGACACCTGCAGCCCTTTTTTACCACTTGTGAAGCTTTCTGCCTGCAGGTGGTGGCCGGGGGTTTGAACCTGGATCCTTGCATATTATAACATGTGCACTCAACCAGGTGCACCACCTGGCCCCTGTCCTTCCTTTTTTCTTCTTCTCTCTCCAGGTCCTGATGGAATTGGAGCTCAGAGTCCTCTGGTCCTCTGGTCCTCTTCTGCCATTATGTTCCAGAACCTGAACACTCTCCACTGCCCCAAATTCCTTTACTTCGGTGCAATACACCAAATCCAGTCCAAGTTCTGCTTAGTGTTTTCCCTTCTGTTCTTATTTTTTTAACTTTTGTGTATGAGTGACATCATCCCATATTCTTCTTTCTCTTCTGGCTTGTTTCACTTAACATGAGTCCTTCAAACTCAATCCAAGATGAGGTGAAGAAGGTGAATTCACTATTTTTAATAGACTATTGATTTTTAAATTTTTTTTTTTATTGCCAGCAGGGTTATCGTTGGGGCTCAGTGTTGGCACTACAAATGCACCCACCACTCCCAACAGCCTTTTTTTTTTCTTTCTTTTTTTTATTCTTACTTGACAGGGCAGGGAAAAATTGAGAGAGAAGGGGAGATAAAGAAGGAGGAAGAAAGTCACCTGCAGACCTGCTTCACAAGTGGTGAAGCGCCCTTTCTGCATGTGGGGAGTGGAGGCTTGAACCTGGGTCCTTGCACATGGTGATATGTGTGCTTCAGCGTGTGTGCCATCACTGGCCCCCAGGGAATATTGCCGTTTATTTTTATTTTTTTTACTTGCAGTAATGATACGCATTTCTTATTTTAAAATAAATCTTTTTCATTAGATACAGTCATATTGATTTAAATAAAATAGCATTTGGTGTGTAAAAAACTTGTGGAAATAGTACTTAAGTGTTTTAAGTTTGAAAAACATTGCTGTATACCAAATTGCACTGTGGCTGAGGTTGAAGCCAGACTCTGCTGCTATAACAAACAAGCCATAAGCCCAGCAATTTAAGAACGATGGTTTATCTATGTGTAGCTCACATACATTATATATCCTGCGTGACTCGAGGGGATAGTGGTGGGGCTGGAGGTGTCTCTCTGCCAGGTAGTCACTCTGGGACTGTGTTGACAGGTCCTGCTATTTTATGTCCCTCAAGGGGAAGACTGAGAGATTAAGCAGGGACAGATCCATGAAAGGTTAAAGAATCTGGACCTTATCCTGAGGGCAAGAGGATTAGTGCTTTTAATGGCTTTTCTTCTATTCATTGCAAGCACTGGCTGTGTCTTGGTCTATGAAGATAATGTAGTGTGTTGCCTGGGGACCTATCACTAAGATTTTGGGGATTCAAACCTAATATATGAAAATCCTGGCTTATTCTGCAAATAAACATGAGGGTTGTTCGAATTCCCAGTGTTCTTTGCTTAAATAAAGATTTAGTTGCAAGATGGTCTTGAAGAGCAAATATCCCTTAGTATGGGCTATTTTAAATGAATATTTACTTACTATTATGTGTTCACCAAACTTTAGTAACCCTTCCATGGTATGAAGTTTCATCTGTTTTACAGTGAGTATATTGTAACTTTTAAATTTTAATATTACCCTCATTAATATCAACTAAATGAAAATCCTCCCCACTTTGAATGTAATAAAAGCAAGTGTAGTTTAGATTCTGAGCAGTGCAACAAATGTAGTTGTGAGAGAAATGATATTTCAAATTTTTAGAAATATTTTTATTAATGTTATTATTGGATAGAGGCAGAGAGGAATTGAAAGAGGATACAGAGAGACACCTGCAGCTCTGTTTCACCACTTGTGAAGCTTTCCCCCTGCAGGTGGGGATCAGGGACTTGAGCCTGGGTCCTTGTGCACTGTAATGTGTGTGCTTAACCAGTGCGCCACTGCCTGGCCATATATATATATATATATAATTTGGACACTCCAACTTTATTTAGATAATGTCTTTATAAAATATTAGCACTTATCATGTTTTATTACATGCTTACTTGTCTATCTTCTTCACTAGTACCTTGAGGATAGAAGACATTAACTTTGTCTTTCTACCACCTGACACAGCTCAGTGCTCCTAGTAAGTGCTCAGTAAATATTTGTTGAATGACTAAATAAACACCTGACATTTCTCAAACTCCAGTGCAAAGGTTTTCCTTGTTAGTCTCACCTCTGCCAAGCAGGAATTTCTTTTTAATTAATCAGTTTTTACCTCTCTTGGATTGTGCCTTGGCTAAAGATAATAATTAAGTATCTAAGAGATCCAAGACAAATAAGAAATAAATTTCAAGAGAGCCAGTGTATTCTTAAATTGTTGATTCTTATGACTGAGTGAGAAAAATGAGTGTATCTGTGTACTCAAGATATAAATTCTAGGCAACCTTAGCATGCAAGTCTAGCTCTGAAACATTAGAGCCAATTTATCAACCATTACAGTCTAGTTAAGTACTAATCAAGTTTATGTTTCTCCTTCAAGCTAATAATAGGGAAGAGCTCTGATTGCAGAACACTAAAATCATCTATTACACGGGCTTAAAATGCTTGTGACTTTAATTTCTACAAAGAGCATATGCTTACTGTGCTTAAATGTCAGTTTCACAAAACTGACATACATCTCAAGTGGAACAGTCAAGTAATTGGAAACTAATTTTTGCAAACATTTGAGGTTTTCCCTGTATCACCTCCAACTTTTGAAAACAGTATTTGTTTTCTTTGGGTACATTTCCATTAAGTTTTTTGAAGTCCATTGGTGCAGATTCTAAATTCTGTACTACTTGTGCCATTGAGAGCGCTGGTTCCCAGATTCTCTCCATACCCTCTATTCAAACGTGAGCATCATTCGCTATCCTTGAAATTTATGTGACAGGCCAGAACTGTGGCCTTGTATGCCTTTGCTTCTGAGAGTGAAAAATATATAAAGAGAAGAGGTGCGAAGCAGATGCACTCAAGGCTCAGATTAGCACTTGAGCTCAATAATAAAGGACCTGCCAGTAATTAAACCACCTCAGAATAATGAAATGATTTTACACAGTACTGAGAGAGGCCTACCATAAGACTGCCCACCATAGTAAAGGGAAGCAGGGCCTGGGCTTTGGGGGGAGAAATAATGACCTGCAAGATGTTTGCTTTTGATACTTGTAAAGAATGAAATTGTTCAGAGGCATTGAAATCAACTTACCTTTGCTTAGATAAACTATAATGCCATACTTACGCCTTGTATATGTTTTAGAACATGTAGACCTAAGGACAAAATTTTTGGAGTTGTCAATCAGGGAGACACTGTGTGAATCAAAATGAATTTCCTAGGGGTTGGGGGAGGAGGAGGAGGTGCAGTCATTATCTACTGTTAGGTGGAATGAGCCTTCCTTCCCAGCTTGTGCTATTGTAGTTTCAGTTCAGAAAGCAACACTTACAGCTATTTAGATGGAGGGGAGTGAATAGGGATGAAGAGACCAATTAACCAATTTTTCTTGGCCTTTCCTCACACATAGACACATTCTGTACAACACCCCAGTTTTGATGTATTATTTTAATTAATCCCAGTCTTTTGATTCCTGCAGAAAGAAGGTTAGCAAATGTAACAATGCTCGGGAGTTTCTTTATCGTAAAAGACACATAATTTCAAGCATTTAATAAGGTAGATTTATTCTGGGTAGTTTAGCTTGCACATTCACTCAAACAGCCCTCCCCAAAGACAACATTAAAAATGTGATTAGTTAGCTGCCATCAATAACACAAAATAGGAAAATGCTCTCTGAAGGGACAGCTTTGTGGAGGGCACTGCACAGTGTGTAGTAAAAATATATGGCCTAATAAGTTTACATTTGCAGGCTCATTTGTTAAAACTCTTGAATTTCTAATTTGTGTCGGAAAGATAAATGGATGGAGCCATGGTAAAGTGTGAGATTAATACTGATGGATGGGGATTCAGTTTTTTGCTAGCCTCTTAGTTCCACACAACCCAGTAGGCAGTTTATAGGAAAACCAAATGTAAATAAAAAGATGGACATTATTTACTCTGGTTGAGAACAATTACCAGTTATTTTGGTTCTTTCAACCCTGCAGTTTAGAAAATTTCTTTGTAATTTAATTATTATTATGCTCTATTAGTCAAAGGACCTATAATTTTTAATTTAGTGTTCTCTAGTTGGCCCCCAGAACCTCTATTGTGTACGAATCAGTGAGGGCTGATTTTTCTTGTTCTATCTCACAAAATATTTCTTTGGATTATCCCTAAAAATAAAATTGGACACAATAAAGGAAGAAGGCATGGGCTCTGAGAAAAAGAAAAAAAAAGTAGGCTTTTTTTTTTTTTTTTTTTACAGTCAAGGATTTAGGAAAACACAGTGTGAGTTTTGTAGCAGAGAGAAATTGGCAGCAAAGGGTAAATTTAATGTCTCAGTTTGCTGTTTTAATCACACCCCCCCTTCCTCCAGTCATGGTACCACAACCCTAAGCAGAGTCCTGACATGGAGTTTTCTAAAGCCTAAAGATTTTAGTGACAGCTATGTCACTAATGGCCTGTAGACCATTAATAGGAGTAGAGGCCAATGGCAGAGTGAGGAAAACCAACATCCAGAACACCTAGTGTAATTTTAAAAAATACTTTAAAATTATGGATGAATGCTCAACACATTGGTTTACTTTTACTCCTTCAGACAGGGCTGAACACATTCCTAATTATGAGCTATGCTTTAAATGCTGTGTCAATAGATAAAAGATCTACTTGGAGGGGTAGGAAACAGCAAATTGAATCCCTCTCCTCTTCTCTCTCCACACCTCTGCTCTTTCTTTCCTTCCTTCCTTTTCTCCTCTGTGTTTTGCCACCCATCCTGGAGACCATTATACACCTCAAGGTGGTCTTTAGAAAGGAAATCTCCAGTCACCCTGAATTCCTTACTGATTTTACCGCCTTGTCTCTGCCTAGCTGAAAAGAGGCATTAATGGTGTCACAGAGGAAAGAACTTTGGTCTGGGGAACAAAAAAGTCTGCAAGGTGGCCCTAGGTTCCGTAACTTAAAAGTTGTGTGATGATACTTTTTTTTTCCTTTTGTCTCTCTTTCTTTTTTTTTTTTTTTTTTTGAATTTCTTTATTGAAGAATTAATGTTCTACATTCAACAGTAAATACAATAGTTTGTACATGCATAACATTTCCCAGTCTTCCATATAGCAACACAACCTCCACTAGGTCCTCTGTCATCCTTTTGGGACCTGTATTCTCCCCCCCACTCACCCAAGAGTCTTTTACTTTGGTGCAATATGTCAATTCCAGTTCAGGTTCTACTTGTGTTTTCTCTTTTGATCTTGTTTTTCAACTTCTGCCTGAGAGTGAGATCATCCATATTCATCCTTCTGTTTATGACTTATTTCACTTAACATGAATTTTTCAAGGTTCATCCAAGATTGGCTGAAAATGGTGAAGTCACTGTTTTTAATGGCTGAGTAGTATTCCATTGTGTATATATACCACAACTTGCTCAGCCACTCATCTGTTGTTGGATACCTGGGTTGGTTCCAGATTTTGGCTATTAAAAATTGTGCTACTAAGAATATATGTGTACACAGATCTTTTTGGATGGGTGTGTTGTGTGATGATACTTAACTTTCTGAGTCTCATCTTCCCCATCTCTAGAACTGGGACCATACTTATTTTACTGACTATGCATTTTTTATGTATGGAATAAATATGTAACAGTGCCTTAGAAAGTATAGTTGGCCCTTTGACAACTGGTTTTTATTTTTTATTTTTTCTGCCTCCAGGGTTATCTCTGGGGTCAGTGTCTGCATGATGAATCCACTATTCCTGGAGGCTATTTTTCCCCTATTTTTGTTGCCTTTGTTGTTGTTTTTTATTGTTATTGGGTAGAATGCTGTTAATGTTGTTGTTGTTGGATAGGACAAAGGAAAATTGAGGGGGGAGGGGGAAGACAGAGAGGGGGAGAGAAAGATAGACACCTGCATATCTGCTTCACTGCTTGTGAAGTGACCCCCCCCTGCAGTTGGGAGCCGGGTGCTTGAACTGGAATCCTTATGCTAGTCCTTGGGTTTCACACTATGTGCACTTAACCCAGTGTACTAGCGCCCAACCCCCGACAACTGGGTTTTGTCATGTTGTTGGTAAATACAATGCAGTACTATAAATGCATTTTTCTTTCTTATGGCTCTCTTAATATTTTTCAACTTTATTGTAAGAGTTATAATTATTATAAAATATGTATCAATTGACTATACTACAGGTAACACTCCCACTTAGTAGGAAGCTAAGTACGTTTTGGGGGGATCAAAATTGAAATTTTGACTCTGCATAATGGGTGCCCTAAATTCTTATCTGCTTTAACAGAAAGAGAGAGAAAAAAGTAGACTCTGACATTATCCCCCCCTTTAATTCCCTAATTTTCATTAAACTGAAAAATAACCTTAAAGTACTAGAAATGGCCAAGGAGGATTAAAACATCAATTCAGAGAGATTGTGTAGTTGGGTCTGTAGGTTTTGTATTACCCAGTGAACAGCCTATTAGGTTGGTGCTGGGGTCATTGCTAACAGGAGCTGGACTATAGGATGGATTTCAGGTGGAGAAGGAACAGGCCTCTCCTCTGACTGTTCATCTATCAGGTAAGAGACTCAGTCTTTAAGTGTGTGGTGCTGTGGCCTCAGACCAATGACCTGGACTGTTTTCTTTTATGCCACAGTAGCAATTTCTAGCTTAGTTCTCTCAGGAAAGATTTCTGAATGAACTGTATCTGCCCATCTGGGTACTGTGCATCTGTGCCTTTTAGAGTCATCTGTACTCTGCAATCCAGCTAAGGCGAATTTCAGAATGGACTATCTGGGTGTGCTTTGGGTAAATCAAGTCTGGGAATGTGATCTTGTTTGGAGACTAGCTGATTTTCTTTTCTTTTTTTAATTTGTTTTATTTAAGAAAGGATTAATTAACAAAACCATAGGGTAGGAGGGGTATAACTCCACACAATTCCCACCGCCCAATCTCCATATCCCACCCCCTCCCCAGTAGCTTTCCCATTCTCTATCCCTCTGGGAGCATGGACCCAGGGTCACTGAGGGTTGCAGAAGGTAGAAGGTCTGGCTTCTGTAATTGCTTCCCCGCTGAACATGGGCGTTGACTGGTTGGTCCATACTCCCAGTCTGCCTCTCTCTTTCCCTAGTAGGGTGGGTCTCTGGGGAAGCTGGGCTCCAGGACACATTGGTGGGGTCTTCAATCCAGGGAAGCCTGGCTAGCATCCTGATGGCATCTGGAACCTGGTGACTGAAAAGAGAGTTAACATACAAAGTCAAACAAATTGTTGAGCAATCATGGACCCAAAGCTTGGAATAGTGGAGAGGAAGTGTTAGGGAGGGTACTCACTGCAAACTCTAGTATACTTCTGCTTTCTTACTTTGGTGCCATACTCCAAACTCAGTCAATATCTGCTTTGCGTTTCTTCTTTTTTTTTTTTTTTACATGCATAACATTCCCCAGATTCCCATTTAACAATACAACCCCCACTATTTCATTCATCATTTTTCATGGACCTGTATTCTCCCCACCCACCCCAGAGTCTTTTACTTTGGTGCAATACGCCAATTCCATTTCAGGTTCGACTTGTGTTTTCTTTTCTAATCTTGTTTTTCAACTTCGGCCTGAGAGTGAGATCATCCCATATTCATCCTTCTGTTTCTGACTTATTTCACTCAACATGATTTTTTCCAGGTCCATCCAAGATCGGCTGAAAACGGTGAAGTCACCATTTTTTACAGCTGAGTAGTATTCCATTGTGTATATATACCACAACTTGCTCAGCCACTCATCTGTTGTTGGACACCTGGGTTGCTTCCAGGTTTTGGCTATTACAAATTGTGCTGCCAAGAACATATGTGTACACAGATCTTTTTGGATGGATGTGTTGAGTTCCTTAGGATATATCCCCAGGAGGGGAATTGCAGGGTCATAGGGTAGGTCCATTTCTAGCCTTCTGAGAGTTCTCCAGACTGTTCTCCACAGAGGTTGGACCAATTTACATTCCCACCAGCAGTGCAGGAGGGTTCCTTTGACCCCACACCCTCTCCAGCATTTGCTGCTGTTACCTTTTCTGATGTGTGACATTCTCACAGGAGTGAAGTGATATCTCATTGTTGTCTTGATTTGCATTTCTCTGACAATTAGAGACTTGGAGCATTTTTTCATGTGTTTCTCAGCCTTTTGGATCTCTTCTGTGGTGAATATTCTGTCCAAGTCCTCCCCCCATTTTTGGATGGGGTTATTTGTTGTCTTGTTGTTGAGTCTGGCAAGCTCTTTATATATATTGGTTATTAAACTCTTATCTGATGTATGACATGTAAAGATCTTCTCCCATTCTGTGAGGGGTCTCTTGGTTTGGGTAGTGGTTTCTTTTGCTGTGAAGAAGCTTTTTAATTTGATGTAGTCCCATAGGTTTATACTTGCCTTAGTCTTCCTTGTAATTGGATTCGTTTCATTGAAAATGTCTTTAAAATTTATGCGGAAAAAAGTTCTGCCAATATTTTCCTCTAAGTATCTAATAGTTTCTGGTCTAACATCCAAGTCCTTGATCCACTTAGAATTTACTTTTGTATTTGGTGAAATACAGTGATTCAGTTTCATTCTTCTGCATGTTTCAACCCATTGTTTCCAACACCATTTGTTGAAGAGACTCTGCTTTCCCCATGTAATAGTCTGGGCCCCTTTGTCAAAGATTAGATGTCCATAGGTGTGGGGCCTCATTTCTGGGCTCTCAATTCTATTCCACTGGTCAGTGTGTCTGTTCATGTTCCAGTACCAAGCAGTTTTGATGACAATGGCCCTATAATACAGTTTGAGATCTGGGAGTGTGATGCCTCCGGTTCTGTTCTTTTTTCTCAAGATTGTTTTGGCAATTCTAGGTCTTTTCTGGTTCCAGATAAACATTTGTAGCATTTGTTCTATTCTCCTAAAAAATGTGCTTGGGATCTTGATGGGGATAGCATTAAATTTGTATATGACTCTGGGTAATATATTCATTTTGATGATGTTAATTCTTTCAGCCCATGATCATGGAATATCTTTCCACTTCTTTGTGTCTTTTTCAATTTCTTTGAGTAGAGACTCATAATTTTCAGTATACAAGTCTTTCACTTCTTTGGTTAGGTTTATTCCTAGATATTTTATTGTTTTTGTTGCTATAGAAAAAGGAACTGATTTCTGGATTTCAATTTCTTCTAACTTAGTGTTTGCATAGAGGAATGCCACTGACTTTTGAATGTTAATTTTATAGCCTGACACCTTACTTTATTGCCTGATGATTTCCAAAAGCTTCTTGCAGGATTCCTTAGGTTTTTCCATGTATACTATCATGTCATCTGCAAATGAGAGTTTGACTTCTTCTCTTCCAATCTGTATGCCTTTAATTCCTTGCTCCTGCCTGATTGCTATGGCAAGAACTTCCAACACTATGTTGAATAGTAATGGTGATAGTGGGCAGCCCTGTCTAGTACCTGATCTGAGTGGAAATGCTTCCAGTTTTTCACCATTGAGTACGATGTTGGCTGTAGGTTTGCTATATATAGACTCCACTATCTTCAGGAATCTTCCATCTATTCCCATTTTTTGTAGTGTTTTAATCATAAAGGGATGTTGCATTTTGTCAAAGGCTTTCTCTGCATCTATTGATATGACCATGTGGTTTTTGGTCTTGCTTTTGTTGATGTGGTGGATCACATTGATTGATTTACGTATATTAAACCAACCTTGCATGCCTGGGATAAACCCCACTTGGTCATGATGAACAATCTTTTTGATATATTGCTGTATCCGGTTGGCTAGAATTTTGTTCAATATTTTCGCATCTATGTTCATCAGAGATATTGGTCTGTAGTTTTCTTTTCTTGTTGTGTCCCTGTCTGCTTTTGGTATCAGGGTGATGTTGGCTTCATAGAAGCTGGCAGGGAGTATTCCAGTGTCTTCAATCTTCTGGAAGACTTTTAAAAGTAGAGGTATTAGTTCTTCTTTGAAAGTTTTGTAGAATTCATTTGTAAAACCATCTGGTCCAGGACTTTTATTTTTGGGAAGATTTTTGATAACTGTTTCAATTTCATTAGCTGTGATGGGCCTGTTCATGTTATCCACTTCCTCTTTACTTAGTTTTGGAAGTTGGTAGGTATCTAGGAAATCATCCATTTCTTCCAGGTTCTCTAGCTTGGTGGCATATAGTTGTTCATAGAAGCCTCGCATGATATGTTGAATTTCTGCAGTGTCTGTTGTGATTTCTCCTCTTTCATTTACTATCCGATTTATTTGGGTCTTCTCCCTTTTTTGTTTTGTGAATCTGGCTAAAGGTTTGTCGATTTTGTTTACTCTTTCAAAGAACCAACATTTACTTTCATTGATCTTTTGTATGGTTTTCCTTTCTCAATGTTATTTATTTCTGCCCTAACTTTAGTAATTTCTGTACTTCTGGTTGCTTTAGGATTCCTTTGTTGTTCTTCTTCTAGGTCTTTGAGATGTGCAATCAGGCTGTTTATTTGTGCCTTTTCTTGTTTCCTAATGTGTGCTTGTATAGCTATGAACTTCCCTCTTAGGACTGCTTTAGCTGTGTCCCAAATATTTTGATAGCTTGTGTCTTCATTTTCATTGAACTCTCGAAACATTTTGATTTCTTCCTTGATTTCCTCTTTGACCCAGAAATTGTTAAGAAGTGTACTGTTGTGCTTCCACATTTTGGGACTGTTACTAATCTTTTGTTGATTGTTAAGTGTTAGTTTAATTCCACTGTGGTCTGAGAAGATGCTTGGGATGATTTCAATGCTCTTGAATTGGCTGATGCTGTCTTTGTGGCCTAACATATGGTCTATCCTTGAGAATGACCCATGTGGATTTGAGTAAAATGTGTATTCCAGTTTCTTGGGATGAATGACTCTGAAAATGTCCAGTAGTTCTAGTTTATCTATCTCATCATTTAGCTCCCTTATGTCTTTACTGATTTTCTTCCTGGATGATCTGTCAAGTTGAGATAGTGGGGTGTTGAAGTCCCCTACTATGATTGTGTTACTGTTAATATATTGCTGTAGCTCTTTCAGTAGAAGTTTGATGTATTTAGATGGCTTCTCATTGGGTGCATAGATATTAATAATTGTTAAGTCCTCTTGATTGACTGATCCTCTGAGCATTAAGTAGTGTCCATTCCTATCTTTTTTAATCTTATCTATTTTAAAGTCTATCATGTCAGATATGAGAATAGCTGTTCCTGCCCTTTTTTGTGGGCCATTGGCTTGAATGATAGTTTTCCATCCTTTCACTTTAAGTCTGTGTTTGTCTTGTTGTGTTAGGTGAATTTCCTGTAGACAACATATTGTTGGGTTGTGTTTTCTGATCCATCTTCCTACTCTGTGTCTTTTAATAGGTGAATTCAGGCCATTGACATTTATTGATATCAAAGATTGAAGATATTTTAAGGCCATTCTTGTAGAGTTTTAGAGTGTTTTGATATATGTCCTATTTGTGGTGGTCTGGTTGTTTATAGGAGACCTTTCAGAACTTCTTTCAGGGCAGGCTTGGTGATGGTTGCTTCCTTCAACTGTTGCTTGTCTGAGAAGGTTTTGATGCTTCCATCTAGTCTGAATGACAATATAGCAGGATATAGTATTCTTGGCTGAAAGCCTTTCTCATTGAGCACTCGATAAATATCTTGCCATTCTCTTCTGGCCTGTAGTGTTTGTATGGAGAAGTCTGCTGCTAATCTTATGGGTTTTCCTTTGTAGGTGACTCTTTGTTTTTCTCTTGCAGCCTTGAGGATCCTTTCTTTATCCTTGTTCCTTTCCATTCTAAGTATGACATGTCTTGGTGTCTTTAGGTCTGGGTTAATTCTGTTTGGGACCCTCTGGGCTTCTTGAATCTTTATGTCTTTGGTGTTGTCTAGACTAGAGAAATTTTCAGCTATTATGGCCTGGAGAATGCTTTCTTCCTCTCCTTCTCTTTCTTCCTCTGGTAAGCCAATAATGCGTATATTGTTTCTTTTGAAGTCATCCCATAGGACTCTGTTGTTGTTTTCAGCATCTCTTAATCTCTTTTTGAGGTCTCTTACTTCTTTTTTAGTTGTCTCTAATTCATCTTCCATCTTGCTAATTCTGTCTTCAGCCTCATAGATTCTATTCTCTCTGCCCTCTACTGCTTTCTGGAGTTCATCTATTTTGTTGCCCTGCTCTGATACTGTTTTAGCTTGTTCAGCTAGTTGCCTTCTTAGCTCAGAGATTTCAGCTTTCAGCTCTCTAATAACCATGAGATTATTAGAATTTTCTTCCATATTCTCATTTGTTGTTCCTGCAGTTCTGATTACAATTTTTTCAAATTCTTTACTCACTCCTGTTATTATTTCCTTAGCTAATGTTTGGATGTTGAACTCGTTGTTTTGTGCTTCACCCTCTGGAGGACTTTTAGCTGGACTCTTGTCCTGGTTCGAGTCCCCAATATTTTTTCTTGTTGTTTTAACCATTTTATATATTATGTTATGAGTTCCCTTTATTAGTACTTTTCAAATTATTGATCACTATTGCCTGGATTGACTTATGTCTAAGTAATTTAATTAAAGGGTTTACCGTGGTGGAAGTTAACAGTTTTTTTTCAATCCCTGAGTTGGAGCTCAGTGGTGTAAAAGCCTCTTTTTTTTCTTCCCTGTAGGCTATGGGTGCCTGAGGGCTTTTAAACTATCAATAGGCTTCTTCGCTTAATCACTGACTCCTGACCAAGAGATAAAGCAGGGTGTGGCAGAGATAATCCAGTGGTTATGCAAAGAGACTTTCACAGCCCCTCAGCTATGCCAAGGAGGTATAGGTCTTCTCCTGAGTTTCCCGGTTAGATCTCTATACCCTGGTGTCCCTCCCTGTTGCTGCTCCAGATTCTGAGGGTAGTAGCAATGGAGACTCAGAGTTGCACTTGGTGAGTCTCTGGGGAGTCCTTTCCTCCCTTCAGCTGTCCCCTTGCTGTGGAGCAGACTGGAGGTGGTGTCTCCACTGATAAACTGCTGAATGTTAGCAGTCACTTAATCTCTCCTTAGGCCCCTCTCTCCTCTCTGTCACCTGCCACGCGTGTTTGTACTCACGGGTGATTTACTGGGTTCCTGTGGTCATTCTAGTCCTGTCTTGTTTCGGTCCGGGTGGTCTCCTTTGGTATTCCTAGTTGATCCGGGAGAGGAGAGGAGAGGAGAAAGCGATCTGCTGCTTGTAGCTCCGCCTCCGGAAGTCGAATCTTTTTTTTTTTTTTTTTTAATTTTTATTTATAAAAAGGAAACACTGAAAAAAACCATAGGATAAGAGGGGCATAACTCCACACAACTCCCACCACCAGACCTCCATATCCCATCCCCTGCCTGATAGCTTTCCTATTCTTTAACCCTCTGGGAGTATGGACCCAGGGCCATTATGGGGTGCAGAAGATGAAAGGTCTGACGTCTGTAATTGCTTCCCTCTGAATATGGGCATTGGCAGGTCGATCCATACTCCCAGCCTGTCTCTCTCTTTCCCTAGTGGGGCAGGGCTCTGGGGAAGCAGGGCTCTGGGACACATTGTGGAGTCGTCTGCCCAGGGAAATCAAGTTGGTATCATGGTAGCATCTGGAACTTGGTGGCTGAAAAAAGAGTTAACATATAAAGCCAAACATATTGTTGACTAATCATGAACCTAAAGGCCGGAATATTGCAGTTGAAGATTTGGGGTCTCCGATTTGAAGATAGCTAGTAGGCCTATTTTAGTTATATTCCCAAGAGCCCATGACTATGCTAGTTTTTCCTGAGCCTGATGCCTGATATGCAGGTGGACCCAAGTTGTTGTATGGGGAGATGATGTCATGACTGGAAAAAGGACCAGAAAACTGGATCAGGGAAGAGAGTAGCTCCCAAATATGGGAAAGGGTTATAAATATTTTTGACTGTAAACCCCATCAATCTGATCTGATCTGGGGCCCATATTCAGCTTAGGAGCCTATGTAACCTCTGCATCCCTGTAGGTCTGAACTTGCATTCTGTGGTCATAAGTAGGAATGTTCCAAGCTGCCCTGATTTCAGGACTCATCTTCCTCAGGTGGTAGATAGAGTATGTTATCCAACCTCCCTTCAGAGGATGGAACATTCTCTACCTTTGCTGATCCACTTTGAGGGCAAGGTCCTCTGGAGGTCCACAAAGGGGTCCACTGTATTGTTCCTGATGGAGATGACCAGTGACAATGGAGAAAGGGATCTATTCGAGGTCTAGGCCCATCAAATATGCCAGGCTAGCTTCGAGGCCGGGAGACAGATGACCAAGGACTCATGGCTGAACTGGAAATGCTGTTCAATCTTTATTGATGAGCAGGAATGCAGTGCAATCTATCTAATCTCCCTTCATGAGAAAATCCTGTCCTTTATATCTCCTGAGGTGGAAGTGTCAGGTCGGAAGAGGAAGTACGTAGGATAGGGGGTGGGGAGAAGGAAAAAGCGTGCACGCTCGGAAGTATCAAGCTTGCATCCAACCAGTGGGGATTAAACCAATGCTCTGTAGGCAGGGCGGGTCTCAGGTAAAGCAGTGCTTATGTAAATAGACCACAGCGTTAAGCAGTGCAAGCGAACCTAACGTGATGATGATCAAAACAGAAGTGGTCTTAGAAGCAGAATTAGAAGCAGACCAACAGTATCTGTGTCGGAATCCCAGGACTCCCCGACTAGGGCCCCAGCTGATGGTGTGGCCTGATAGGGACTAAAGAGTCATCATTAAAGTATGCCAGTATCTTTCCCTTATTCAGATCAGCTGATTTTATAATATGCCTAGAAATTAGCAAGAGGTGCCCACAAGTCCAGCAGTCAGCATTTATTAAGCAGTTACTGGGTTTTTAAAACATAAATTTATTAGGGAATAATGATTTACAAGACAGTTATTATTACTATTATGTTTTTCAAAAGAAATCTCTCTTTTTTTTTTTAAGGAATGCAAGGAAATGATCTTTGTCTGTGTCTGAGATGTGACCCAGAGTCGTCTGTTCGGGTAGCAGAAGCATCGAACCACAAATTAGCTTGTTAAAAGGGCAAACACTCCAAATACATCAGAATTTTCTTATTGGGAGGCATTGCTCCTAAAAAATTCAAAGCAATAAGTAGAATAAAGATGAGAGCCTGCTGAAAATTTTCTTTGCTAAATATTATTTGTAGAAAACTGAACTGCAGATTACTTTAGGAACATCTAGGAATAGATTTAGCATGCACTTAAGGCCCACCTTGCTTAGGGCTAAGAGGAATTAGAGAGGGAATAAACCATACAGAAGAGATTTTTTTTTTTTTTCTCCTTTTATGGGCCCTTGATCTAATGCCACTAGAGAAATTTGTATTGGTGAGTGAATCCTCCTATCAATTCTACAATGGAGATAAGAGCCTTTTTGTAGTCTTCTTAGGTGAATTTGTGGTAAAACATGAAGGGATAGATTAATTTAGAAACTTCTAGGACTATATTCCTTTTCTTAAAAATTCTGAATGGTTCCCTGTTGCCTACAAGATAAAAAAATCTAAGTTTCTGGCTTAGCACTTGAGAACCTTGGTAATTTATTCCAAAAGCTTATCTTTGTAGTTTCATAACATTATCAATGCATTCTGGCCTCAGTTACATGGAACCCACAAAAGGCTCTTGAAAGCACTGTGCTTGTAGGCAATGCTATTCTTCTCTTACGCTGTTCTCTGCACTGGATAGTTGTCCTTGACCTCTGCTAGTGCCTTCCCTCTTTCTACCTTTAAGACCTTTCTCAAATGTTATCTCAAACGGAGTCCCTGAGCACTCCCTAGTCTCTGCTGGTTTATTTCTTTTTAAGTATTCAACTGTGGTCAGGTTGGTTGGTTGGCTTCTGTTTCTGTATATAATCTGTATGTAGGCTATGAACCCTTTATAAGAGAAACTTTTGCTAGTGTCCTGCTTAGTTAGTGTAGGGACAAAGACACAAAGAGTTTCAAGGAGTTTGTATTCTCAGTGTTTTGGCAGCAAGAACCTGTTATGTCTAAACCCACCCAAGGTTATATGGAAGACGCTCCTCACACTCCCATCCTTGCTCTCATGACTTATAAACAACATAGCCACAGTGCCACCTGTTGGCTGAGCAGCAGAAACCATGCTTAGCCAAAACATGGGAAAAATTCAACTGTTCTAACTTGAAAAGATCTTAAAAAAAAAAAAAAATCTCTTGAGGGAGTGTGTGTGTGGTGGGGGAGGTTAGCACAGCGGGTTAAGTGCACGTGTTGCAAAGTGCAAGGACCAGGATAAAGATACCGGTTCTAGCCTTCGGCTCCCCACCTGCAGGGGCGTCACTTCGACAAGCGGTGAAGCACGTCTGCAGGTGTCTATCTTTCTCTCCCTCTCTCTGTTTCCCCCTCCTCTCTCCATTTCTCTCTGTCCTGTCTAACAATGATGACATCAGTAACAACAACAATAATAACTACAACAACAATAAAACACAAGGGCAACAAAAGGGAAAATAAGTATAAAATTAAAAAAAATTTTTGAGTTTGAATTCAGAAAGCTTAACTCTGAAAAGGAATAAAAAAATGGAAAGAGTAATTTAAAAAATGAGCACTAAATTAAAGAAACTCAAGGTGTTATATAAAAGAGAAAAATGGTATTTAAAAAGACAGAGCCCCACCTACTGGGGGAAGCTTCACAAGATGTGAAACAAATGCTGTAGGTTTCTCAACTGATTTCTCTCTCCCTTTCTCTCTCCCTCTTCTCTCAGTTTCTGTGTCTCTTTCAAAAATAAATAAATAAATAAATAAATAAAATTAAAACAAAGACATAGAGTAATGTTTATGCATGTAAATGTCCTATATACGAGTCTATATAATTTATATATAAGTATATATACATATATCTAAAAGAATCTTTTAAAACTATTCTTACCCCCCCCCCTTTTTCTCTTTTACTTCTAGGGTTATCTCACTGGGGCTTGGTGCTGGCACTATGAATCCACTGCTCTTGGTGGCAATTTTTCCCATTTTATTGGATAGGACACAGAGAAATTGAGAGAGGAGGGAGAGATAAGGAGGGAGAGAGAAGGACAGACACCTGCAGACCTGCTTCACAGCTTGTGAAGTGTCCCTGCTGCAGGTGAGGAGCCGGGGGTTTGAACCCTCGTGGGTCCTTGAGCTTAGTACTATGTGCGCTTAACTAGGGGCCACAGCCCGACCTCCCTTCCCCCCCCACCCCTTTTTAAAAAGCTCTCTCATATTTCTATGACTTGTGTTTCTGAGTCTGTTTTTTATTGTGTATCATTACATTGTTGAGAGTTAAATGTAGCTTTTTTTTTTTTTTTTTCTTCTTCTTCTTCTTCTTTGTGGTACTTTTTCCAGTAATTCTTGCAAGGCAGGTCTGGTAATGGTAAACTCCTTTAGTTTTTGTGTATTTGTTATTGTTTTTATTGTTCCTTGATATTGAATGATAATCTTGCAGGGTGAAGCTTGCATCGCTGGAGGTTGTTCTCTCTTAATACTTTCAGTATGCCATTTCACTACCTGCTGACCTCCATGTTTCCTATTGAAAAGTTTGATTCAAGTCTGACTGCTGTATTTATAAATAACTTTCTTCCTTCCCCTGGTAGCTTGTAAAGTTTTTTTTCTTTGTTTTTGACTTTTGATAATTTCATAATGATATGTCTTGGTATAGGCCTACTTGGGTTTAGGATTTGAGAGTTCTCTCTGTTTTCAGAACATCTGTTTTTTTGAAATAAATTTTCTTTAACATTTCTTTTATGATCTTTATTTATTGGATAAAGATAGTCAGAAATCAAGAGAGTAGGGATACACACACACACACAGAGAGAGAGAGAGAGGGAGAGAGAGAGAGAGAGAGAGAGAGATGCAACACTGCTTCACTCACAAAGATTTCCCCTTGCAGGTAGGGCCTAGGGACTTGAACCTAGGTCCTTGCACATTGTAACATGTATACTCAACCAGGAATGCCAACACCTGGCTCCCTTTCTAAACATCTATATCCAAAATCCAAGAGGTGGAAAAATTTCTGCTATTATTTCTTTGAATGTAGTTTCTACTCCATTCTTTCTCTCTTCTTCTGAGACACCTTTAATTCTCACATTTTCTTTTCTAATGGAGTTTTTAATTTCTCAAAGAAGTTGCTTCATTTTCCCTAGATCTTTTTTTTTTTTTTTTCCCCATCAAAGAGGGTAGTTATTTTGACTTCTATTTCTGGTACTCTCTCTTCTGCATGGGTGAGCCTATTTCCTTGATGCTACTTAAGGCTGGAATGCATTCAAAGTGTCCTTCTCACTCTGTAGCTCTGTTTTTATTTTCTTATCATGTGATTCTTTGAAGACATAGATTTCTTTCTTAATCATCTCTTTATATTAAATTGAGAGCTTTGCATCTCTTTACACTTCCTGACTATATCTGTCTATCTTTTTTTCTCCCCCCCCCCTTTTTTTTTGCCACCAGGGTTATTGCTGGGGCTCAGTGCCAGAACTATGAACTCACTGCTCCTGGCAGCCATTGTTTTCATTTTTCCCTCTTTCTATTTTAGTTGACAGGATAGAGAGAAATTGAGAGAGTAGGGGATATAGAATGGGAGAGAGAGAAAGATAGACACCTGCAGACCTATTTATTTCACCACTTGTGAAGCTCTTTTCCCCCCCACCCCCACCCCCCGCAGATGGGAGCAGGGGCTGGAACTCTGATCCTTGTGCTTGGTAATATGTGCTCTTAACCAGGTGCACCACCACCTGCCCCCTCCTTTCTCTTCTCTTTTCTTCTCCCCTGCCCTCTTCCTCCCTCCCCTCCTCTCTCTTCCATTTCCCTCCTTTCCCCTCCCCTCTATTCCTATCCTCTTCTCTCCTTTTCTCTTTTTCTTTTTTATTTCCTTTTTCACCAGAGCACTACTCAGCTTTGGTTTATGGTGGTATGGGGGGGTGGTGGTGGTGGTGCTGAACCTGGGACTTTTGAGCCTCAGGAATGAAAGTTTCTGTGCATAAACTTTATGCTAGCTACCCCATTCTTCTTGCTTCCTTTCTATTACCACCTGGATTGTCCTTTCTCTTTTTTCCTTTTATTTGACATTTTTCTTTTTTTCCTTTTATTTGATAGAGAAAAACTGACAGAGGAGGAGAAGATAGAGAGGGAAAGAAAGAGACACCTGCAGTACTGCTTCACTGCTTTCAAAATTTTCCCCTGCAGATGGGGACCAGGGTTTGAACCTGGGTTCTTATACATGGTAACATGCACACTCAACCAACTGGGTGTACCACCACCCACCCCTGACAGTCTTTTTCTTAAATTCTTTCTCTGAATCTGCATAAATGTTTGGGTTCTGTATTGGTTTTCCAGAACCTACAATTTCCTAGTTTTAACCATCTGTTCTCCATCGCTGGGGAGCCCGAGACGACCCGAACTGCCCCTGCGGCTACAGACAGACTATGACCCACATAGTCAACGACTGCCACCTCTCCAGATTCAAAGGAGGTCTCGAAACTTTACATCAGGCTCAACCTGACGCTGTTGACTGGCTACGGAAGAAGGGCAAACACTAGAAGAAGAACCATCTGTTCTGGTTATTGTTGTTTGTCAGCAGGTGGTACTGGGTTTTGCTTTGTATGTGAGTTGGGGTGGTGGAGGAGGAGTTTTAAAGAAGTGACATTATGGTGCCTGATGTTCCTTAAACAGAGGCCTGGTCTGTGGTGGGGAAGGGAGGGATCCTAGATCTTCTTTTCCCTTCATTGTCAGAAAATGGAAACTCTACTGTGAGGTTAAAGTCAGGTTTCATACCTGCAGGGCAATCTGACCCCATTCACCAGGGTTTCTATGGCAGTTGTGACACCTTAGAATTTGGTTGATGGGGTGCAGGTGGTGATGCACATGTTACCATATATAAAGATCCAGGTTTGAGCCCCTGCTACCTGCCTGCAGGGAGAGGCTTTATAAGCAGCAAAGCAGGTCTGCAGGTGTCTTTTTCTCTCCCTTTCTACCTCCCTCTCATCTCTCAATTTATGTCTTATCAAATAGAAAATACAAAGAAAAAATATAAAGGAAAACATAACCTCTTGGAGTGGTGGATTTGTCGTGCTGGCACTGAACTCCAGTGATAACCCTGGTGGGCAACTAAAATAAACAAACAAACGAATGAATGAATGAATGAATGAATGAATTTGGTTGACTTCCCAGCTGCCACTAGGGTACAAGTTTAGTTCCCTGGTTCACTAGGATGGACCCTTGTGGCTTCAACAGCTCTTTACAGATGTCCCAAGCTCTTCCCCTTAAGCTCTCTGGCTCCTGAAAGGTTCTGTGAGAATCCTTGAAACCCACCATATGGAATTGAGGCAATTGCAGATATGGCAATCACTGTGCTGTGTTTCCACTTGAGTCTTTTTCTCCTTTCCCTCCTGTGCCTACTGTCTATGCATAGTTACCAACTTTCAGACAGTGATTTTTTTTTTTTTAACCAGGAATTTCAATTGTGCTTTGATGAAATTTATTGAGGTAGTTTGTTTCTTTTCTTAGGAAGATCACACTTCCATGCCCAGGTTGCCATAACTTCATCCTGAAAGCTAATAAATGAATCTTAAAAAAAAAAAAAAGAAAAGTAGCGCAGTGCGTTAAGCGCACGTGGCGCAAAGTGGAAGGACCAGCGGAAGGATCCTGGTTTGAGCTTCCGGCTCCCCACCTGCAGGGGAGTCGCTTCACAGGTGGTGAAACAGGTCCGCAGGTGTCTGTCTTTCTCTCCCCCTCTCTGTCTTCCCCTCCTCTCTCCATTTCTCTCTGTCCTATCCTGTTGGTATGCATGAGACCCCTTCTGTTTCATTTGGTTTAAATCCCCCCTGCTTAACACTATTCTATTTACATAACCACTTCATTCTATTTACATAACCACTGTTAACAAGTTCCACCCTCCCTCCAGGGCATTTGTGGTTCAGTGATAGGATTCTCGCCTGCTCTGCCCCCTCTTTGTCACACTCTGATTTTCACCAGTCACTTTTCTCTCCACCCTCTCTATGTCACATCCTGTTTCCACCTTACTTCGCAAGTATATATAAAGACAGCATTGTGAGTTTTACAGTACCTTTAGTTTAGCTCAGCTCGGCTTAGATTGCGCTGCGTCCTGCATGAATAAAGAGATACTGCCTACAGCTCAACCATGAGTCCCAGGTCATCTGTTACCCGCCCGTGAAGCCAGCCCATTGAAAACAACATAACCTATCGAAAACAACACTATCCAACAACAAGACATCATCAACAACAATAATAACCACGACAGGGCTATAACAACAAGGGCAACAAAAGGGAAAATAAATAAATACAAAAAAAAAATTAAAAAAAGAGACAGACATGGGGATCTTAGATAATATTTTCCATTATCATTTTAAAAGGCTTCTTTTGTTTTTAGGGGACTTTTAGACTCATTTATGAGCATTTGTGTGACCTTTTGCTTTTCATGTGGTAAAAAAAAAAAAGGAATACAGCTCTTCAGGTGACAGCTCTTTGTTATAAGCAGAAGACAAACTACATATAACATTACTTTGAATAAAGTACATCATAAAAGACTGACTTTTATTTTGAGGTCTCAAAACTTAGAAATATGAAAAACCATTTAATTAGACAATGAGAAGCTCTAGCTCCTTTGCCAATAGTCAATAACTTAAATCCCTCTGCATCAAGCAACAGATCAGTCCCTTGTTTAACCAGCATTTTAGGAAGGATTAGTTCCGTAATGAATCGCTGCAAATTTGCCTTCAATTTTCTTCATGTTGGTGACATCCTTGCAGATGTATATCCACATTTTCTTCTCAGTGGGAAGGCGTATTTGACATTTCAAAGACTACAAAATAAGATCTAGAAAACAAACACTGCTGTAGTAATTTTGATGGTTGATCATCTGTTTAATGTAATGTCAATTAACTTCCAGACTGTAAATTAAGGTGACTTGATTTGTTATCAATTTTCAGTACTTTTTTGTATCCTGAACAAAAAGACAGAAGAAAAACCCTAAAACATCGAGGGGGGGATGAAGCACTAAGGTGGATTTTTATCTTTTTGGGAGGAATTGGCAGGTATTTTCCAGGGCCTAAATACAGGTTGTATTTATTTATTTTTTAATATTTATTTTATTTATTATTGGATAGAGACAGAGAGAAATTGAGAGGGAAGGGGGAGATAGAGAGGGAGAAAGAGAGACACCTGCAGCACTGCTTCACCACTTCTGAAGCTTTTCCCCTGCAGGTGGGGACCAGGGAGCTTGGGTCCTTCTTGTGCACTGTAATGTGAGTCCTTAGCCAGGCACACCACCACCTGTCCTCCTGGTTTATTTTAAGACACAAAAGGCATTTTATTTTAAATTTATTTTTTAAATTTCTTTATTGGGGAATTACTGTTTTACATTCGACAGTAAATACAATAGTTTGTACATGCATAACATTTCCCAGTTTTCCATATAGCAATAAACCTCCACTAGGTCCTCTGTCATCCTTTTTGGACCTTTATTCTCCCCCACCTCCCCCCAGTCACCCAAGAGTCTTTTACTTTGGTGCAATATGTCAATTCCAGTTCAGGTTCTACTTGTGTTTTCTCTTTTACTCTTGTTTTTCAACTTCTGCCTGAGAGTGAGATCATCCCATATTCATCCTTCTGTTTCTGACTTATTTCACTTAACATGAATTTTTCTTTTTTTTTTCTTTTTTTTTTAAAGGATGTTTTTTAAAGTATTTATTTATTCCCTTTTGTTACCCTTATTGTATTTTTTTTATTGTTGTAGCTATTACTGATGTCATTGTTGTTGGATAGGACAGAGAGAAATGGAGAGACAAGGGGAAGACAGAGAGGGGGAGAGAAAGATAGACACCTGCAGACCTGCTTCACCGCTTGTGAAGCAACTCCCCTGCAGGTGGGGAGCCGGGGCTCGAACCAGGATCCTTACGCCGGTCCTTGCGCTTTGCACCACCTGGGCTAAACCCGCTGTGCTACTGCCCGACTCCCATGAATTTTTCAAGGTCCATCCAAGATCGGCTGAAAACGGGGAAGTCACTGTTTTAAATGGTTGAGTAGTATTCCATTGTGTATATATACCACAACTTGCTCAGCCACTCATCTGTTGTTGGACACCTGGGTTGATTCCAGGTTTTGGCTATTAAAAGTTGTGCTACTAAGAACATGTGTACACAGATGTTTTTGGATGGGTGTGCTGGGTTCCTTAGGATATATCCCTAGGAGAGGAATTGCAGGATCAAAGGGTAAGTCTATTTCTAGCCTTCTGAGAGTTCTCCAGACTGTTCTCCACAGAGGTTGGACCAATTGACATTCCCACCAGCAGTGCAGGAGGGTTCCTTTGAGCTCACAACCTCTCCAGGTTTTGCTGCTGTTACCTTTTCTGATGTATGACATTCTCACAGGAGTGAAGTGGTATCTCACTGTTGTCTTTATTTGCATTTCTCTGACAATCAGAGACTTGGAGCATTTTTCCATATGTTTCTCGGCCTTTTGGATCTCTTCTGTCCATGTCCTCCCCCCACTTTTGGATGGGGTTATTTGTTTTCTTGTTGTTGAGTTTGTCAAGATCTTTATATATTTTGGTTATTAGCCTCTTGCCTGATGTATGGCATGTAAAGAGATCTTCTCCCATTCTGTGAGGGGTCTCTTGGTTTGGGTAGTGGTTTCTTTTTTTTTTTTTTTTTTTTATTTTTTATTTATTTTTTTTTTATTTATTTTTTTTTTGTTCAAATTCTCCATGGAGAATTTTATTTATTTATTTATTTATTTATATTCTTCTTGCATAAGGGTAGTGGTTTCTTTTGCTGTGCAGAAGCTTTTTAATTTGATGTAGTTCCATAAATTTATGCTTGTCTAAGTCATCTTTGTAATTGGATTCGTTTCATTGAAGATGTCTTTAAAATTTATGTGGAAAAGAGTTCTGCCAATATTTTCCTTTAAGTATCTTATAGTTTCTAGTCTAACATCCAAGTCCTTGATCCACTTGGAATTTAATTTTGTATTTGGTGAAGTATAGTGGTTCAGTTTCATTCTTCTGCATGTTTCAACCCATTTTTTTCCAACACCATTTGTTGAAGAGATTCTGCTTTCCCCATTTAATAGTCTGGGAACATTTGTCAAAGATCAGATGTCCATAGGTGTGGGGGCTTACTTCTGGGTTCTCAATTCTATTCCGCTGGTCAGTGTGTATATTCATGTTCCAGTACCAAGCAGTTTTGATTACAATGGCCCTATAATACAATTTGAGATCTGGGAGTGTGATACCTCCAGTTATGTTCTTTTTTCTCAAGACTGTTTTGGCAATTCTAGGTCTTTTAAACTGATTCCAGATAAACATTTGTAGCATTTGTTCTATTTTCCTAAAAAATGTGGTTGTGATTTTGATGGGGATAGCATTAAATTTGTATATGACTCTGGGTAGTATATTCATTTTGATGATGTTAATTCTTCTAACTCATGAACATGGAATATCTTTCCACTTCTTTGTGTCTTATTTGATATCCTTGAGTATGGACTCATAATTTTCAGTATACAAGTCTTTCACTTCTTCGGTTGGGTTTATTCCTAGATATTTTATTGTTTTTGTTGCTATAGTAAAAGGAATTGATTTTTGGATTTTATGTTATTCTAACTTAGTGTTTGCATAGAGTAATGCCACTGACTTTTGAATGTTAATTTTGTAGCCTGACACCTTACTGTATTGCCTGATGATTTCCAAAAGCTTCTTGCTGTATTCCTTAGGTGTTTTTCTATGTATACTATCATGCCATCTGCAAATAGGGAGAGTTTGAATTATTCTCTTCCAATCTGTATGCCTTTAATTCCTTGCTCCTGCCTGATTGCTATGGCAAGAACTTCCAATACTATGTTGAATAATAATGGTGATAGTGGGCAGCCCTGTCTAGTACCTGATCTGAGGGGAAATGCTTGCAGTTTTTCACCATTCAGTATGATGTTGGCTGTAGGTTTGCTATATATAGACTCCACTGTCTTCAGGAATTTTCCATCTATTCCCATTTTTTGTAGTGTTTTGATCATAAAGAGATATTGTATTTTGTCAAAGGCTTTCTCTGTATCTATTGATATGACCATGTGGTTTTTGATCTTGTTTTTATTGATGTCGTGGATCACGTTGATTGATTTACGTATATGAAACCAATCTTCCATGCCTGGGATAAACCCCACTTGGTCATGATGAACAATCTTTTTAATATACTGCTGTATCCATTTGGCTAGAATTTTGTTCAATATTTTAGCATCTATGTTCATCAGAGATATTGGTCTGTAGTTTTCTTTTTTGATTGTGTCCCTGTCTGCTTTTGGTATCAAAGTGATGTTGGCCTCATAGAAGCTGGAAGGGAGTATTCCAGTGTCTTCAATCTTCTGGAAGACTTTAAAAATAGAGGTATTAGTTCTTCTCTGAAGGTTTTGTAGAATTCATTTGTAAAACCATCTGGTCTAGGATTTTTATTCTTGGGAAGGTTTTTGATAACTGTTTCAATTTCATTAGCTGTGATGGGCCGGTTCATGTTATCTAGTTCCTCATTATTTAATTCTAGAAGTTTGTAGGTATCTAGGAAATTATCCATTTCTTCCAGGTTCTCTAGCTTGGTGGCATATAGTTGTTCATAGAAGCTTTGCATGATATGTTGAATTTCTGCGGTGTCTGTTGTAATATCTCCTCTTTCATTTATGATCCAATTTATATGGGTCTTCACCCTTTTTTGTTCTGTGAGTCTTGCTAAAGGTTTGTCTATTTTGTTCACTCTTTCAAAGAACCAACATTTACTTCCGTTGATCTTTTGTATGGTTTTCTTATTTTCATTGTTATTTATTTCTGCCCTATCTTTAGTTATTTCTGTCCTTTTGGTTGCTTTAGGTTTCTTTTGTTTTTCTTCTTCTAGGTCTTTAAGATGTGCAATCAGGCTGTTTATTTGTACTTTTTCTTGTTTCCCAATGTGTGCTTGTATGGCTATGAACTTTCCTCTCAGTACTGCCTTAACTGTGTCCCAAATATTTTGATTGCACATGTCTTCATTTTCATTTAAATCTTGAAACATTTTGATTGCTTACTTTATTTGCTCTTTGACCCAGTAGTTGTTAACAGTAGTGTATTGTTGAGCTTCCACATTTTGGGACTATTACTAATCTTTTATTGATTGTTAAGTGTTAGTTTAATTCCACTGTGGTCTGAGAAGATGCTTGGGATGATTTCAATGCTCTTGAAATTTCTGATACTGTCTTTGTGTCCTAACATATGATCTATCCTTGTGAATGACCCATGTGGACTTCAGTAGAATGTGTATTCCAGTTTCCTGGGATGAATGACTCTGAAGATGTCCAATAGTTCTTGTTTATCTGTCTCCTCATTTAGCTCCCTCATGTCTTTATTGATTTTCTGTCTGGATGATCTGTCAAATTGAGAAAATGGGGTGCTGAAGTCCCTTACTATGACTGTGTTGCTGTTAATATATTGCTATAGCTCTTTCAGTAGATGTTTGATGTAGTTATATGGCTTCTCACTGGGTGCATAGATGTTAATAATTGTTAACTTCTCTTGATTGACTGATCCTCTGAGCATTAAGTAATGTCCATCCCTATCTTTAAAATTTTTATTTATTTTAAAGTTCATTGTGTCAGGTATGAGAATAGCTGTTCCTGCCCTTTTTTGTGGGCACTGGCTTGTATGATAGTTTTCCATCCTTTCACTTTGAGTCTTTGTTTGTCTTGTTGATTTAGGTGGGTTTCCTGTAGACAGTACATTGTTGGGTTGTGTTTTCTGATCCATCTTCCTACTCTGTGCCTTTTAATAGGTTAATTCAGGCCATTGACATTTATTGGTATCAAAGATTGAAGATATTTTAATACCATTCTTGTAGATTTTTAGAATGTTTTGATATATGGCCTATTTATGGTGGTCTGACTGTTTACAGGAGACCTTTCAGAACTTTTTTCAAGGTAGGCTTTTTGATAGTTGATTCTTTCAACTGTTGCTTGTCTGAGAAGTTTTTGATGCCTCCATCTAGTCTGAATGACAGTCTAGGAAAGGGGCAGAGAAAGGCAAAATGGGACTGGAAAGGTAGGAACTTCCTTAGCAACTGTTGCAAGGGTTTTAACTGGTAGGATTAATAATACCCTGCAGGCAGGGAAGGTCTTGAGGGTAGAAAGAAGATAGATCAAAGGAATGGAATGGGTGGGGATCTTTCAGGCAAAATAATGATTATGTAGATAGGCCATAGTATCAGGAAAGCAGGGTGGAGCCAGGGGAGCTGGCTCAATGTTTTAAGGAATGCCAGGCTCCTGGAGGCAGAAAAATTCCAGGTGCTTTGTGATGCTCCTCACAATTTCCTGAAAGTCTGGCTTCTGTAATTGATTCCCTGCTGTACATGGGTGTGTTGGCAGGTCAATCCATACTCCCAGCCTGTCTCTCTTCCTAGTGGGGCTGGGTTCTGGGGAAGTGGGGCTCCAGGATACATTGGTGGAGTCATCTGTCCAGGGAAGTCTGGTTGGCATCATGTTAGCATCTGGAACCTGGTGGCTGAAAAAAAGTCAACATATAGAGCCAAACAAATTATTGACTAATCATGAACCTAAAGGCTGGAATAGTTCATATGAAGAGTTGGGGGATCTCTATTTTGTAGATAGCTAGTAGGCCTATTTTAGTTATATTCCAAAGAGCCCATGACTATACTAGTTTTTTTTTTTTTTTTAATGATGTTACTGATTTATAAAAAAAAATCTTTATATGTACTCTTATAAAAATAGTGTTTGGTGAGTTTTGTACTTACATGACATTATTTTTGTTAAAAGTTTGCTTTTTTTTTTTTTTTTTTCCTGCGACTGGCTTGGTATATTGCACCAAAGCAGAGGACTCTGGGGAAGGAAGACTGGGAGGGGGCATTGGAGTGGGGGCTTTGAGGTCCTGCTAGATGATGATGGAAAAGGAACTAGATTTGGGGGTGAGAGTATTTTGCTATTTTAAAAATAGGAAAAGCTCTTTTTGTGGGTTAACAAAAGTAGCAGATTAGGGTCTTAAAAATTGCAGTAGAGAAAATAGGCTAGAGAGAAAAGACTAGCCAGTCATGTGGTATGAGTCAGGAGTCTTTAAATGCTGTTAAACAGAATTCAGCTTCCATGATGCCTGTGTCCTGGGAGCTACAATAGTGAGAGACAGGAACCAAGGGCAGAAGCAGGAGAGAGCAAAAAAAGGCAAAATGGGATGTATTTCTGCCAGACCTTCCCTTAAATAATCTCCAGTTCTCACAGTCCCTCATGAGTTTATATCCTATTCTGCAGTCTGTCCTATGCTGATGACCTCAGCCTTATGCTAATTACGTACACAAGGCTATGCACACTTCCTCTTATTTACAGTCAACAAGGCATAACATATTCTAAACATTTTGAGGATACCTATCATGGAGAGATGAGAAATTATGTCCATGCAACAATAGCTGTACTGTAAGCCAGTAACCTCTCCATAACAACTTTTTCTAATTGAATATTTTAATGTCATAGAGACATAGTTTTAGAATTAAGGTTACTGTTTTTTCAATATTGGTAATGTAAAAAACTTACTTTAAATATAGATTATTTCATGTCCATGAAATTCCAGATTTAAAAACCAAAGATGTATATATAAAAATCTTGTGTGACAAGAATCTAAAAAGTACTAGTAATTCTTAATTCCACTGGAACATCTCCATGATTGTTTCTGAGGTAATCATCACAATTATTGTCTTCTATGCTGTTCATTATAAGGATATGAATTTATAATCTAAGGGAATGGAAAAAAAAGGACAAAATGGTTGAAAAATAAAATTAATTAAAATTATCTTCTATCTTTATCAAAATAGAATTAATAATTTGAAATATCCAGGTTGGGGGGGCTGGATGGTGGTGTACCCATTTGAGTGTGTATGTTACAGTACACAAAGACCCAGGTGTAAGCCCCTAGTCCCTACTTGCAGGGAAAAGCTTCACAAGTGGTGAGGCAGTGCTACAGGTCTGTCATATATCTATCATCTATTTATCTATCTATCTCCCCTCTCAGTTTTTGTCTCTATCCAATACATAAATAAATAAATAAAATTTTAATTGAAGACTTTTAATTGAAGACTTACAATAAAACCACAAGTCTCTATCTTATTCTTTCCTACTCCACAGTCCTACTCCCCAGAAACAACTTCCTGTTCACTGTATAGAAAACTGTATTCTAGACAGTGTACATTGTATACTGCTACTTAGCTGATTCATAAATATTTGAAATATCTGTTCACTTGCTAAAATGGTAGACTAGGCTTTCACCCTCCATCAGTATGGTTATCTCACTTCCCTTCAATATAGTTTTGCCATAGTTTAAAATAAAAACATTTTAGTGCTCACATTATTCTGACAATATGAATTGTTCTTTTATGTTTATTTATTTCCTTTTTGTTGCCCTTGTTTTTATTGTTGTAGTTATTATTGTTGTTGATGTCATCGTTGTTGGACAGTACAGAGAGAAATGGAGAGAGGAGGGGAAGACAGAGAGGGGGAGAGAAAGACAGATACCTGCAGACCTGCTTCACCACCTGTGAAGCAACTCCCCTGCACATGGGGAGCCCGGGACTTCAACCAGGATCCTCACACCGGTCTTTGTGCTTTGCGCCACGTGTGCTTAACCTGCTGTGCTACCGCCCGACTCCCATGAATTGTTTTTTTTATTTTTTTATTTTTATTTATTTATTTTTTTAAATATTTATTTTATTTATTTATTCCCTTTTGTTGCCCTTGTTGTTTTATTGTTGTAGTTATTGTTGTTGTCGTTGTTGGATAGGACAGAGAGAAATGGAGAGAGGAGGGGAAGACAGAGAGGAGGAGAGAAAGATAGACACCTGCAGACCTGCTTCACCGCCTGTGAAGTGACTCCCCTGCAGGTGAGGAGCCGGGGTTCGAACCGGGATCCTTATGCCGGTCCTTGTGCTTTGCGCCACCTGCACTTAACCCGCTGCGCTTAACCCGCTGCGCTACAACCCGACTCCCATGAATTGTTTTTTAATGCTGAGAAAAATAGGGTGCTGGAAGTCAGGCGGTAGCATAACGGGTTATGCGCACGTGGCGCCAAGCACAAGGGCCGGTATAAAGATCTCTGTTCCAGCCCCCGACTCCCCACCTGCAGGGGAGTCGCTTCACAGGCAGTGAAGCAGGTCTGCAGGTGTCTCTCTTTCTCTCCCCCTCTCTGTCTTCCCCTCCTCTCTTCATTTCTGTCTGTCCTATCCAACAACGATGACATCAATAACAACAACAATAATAACTACAACAATAAAACAGCAAAGGCAACAAAAGGGAATAAATAAAATAAACTTTAAAAAAAAAAGAAAAATAGGGTGCTATGCTAAGCTTTCTTCTCCAATGAAAGTCAGCCTCTTGATATTAATAATTACCAGTTTTTCCACGTTATTTTGTTTTGGAATTTTTCCTAATTCTAAGAATAATTTATCAAGAGAACTTTAAAAATTGATTATATCTGATCATTATCAGGTCTTTTCTCTTGTTAATGTCCCTCAGGTCATCATACTTGATGCCCTTATCATCTACTCTAACCGAAGAATCTCTCCAGCTTGTGTAGTGCTATCCTCTTAAGCTTTCCTTTAATAAAATTTCAACCTGAAATTATATGTTATTTTTTTTTGTGTGTGTTAAGTCCCTTGGTATCAAGATCTCATGTCTTCCTTCTTTACTTACTCTCCCTAATTGTAGTAGAGTATATATCAGTAATTTATGAGAAAAAGTACATGGGAAATAACTTGGAAAGTTATATGGCTAAAAATAATTTTTTTCAGTTACCATACTTATTTGATCATTTGGCTGGCTGTCAATTATGAGGACAAAAAGAATTAGTCCTGAGATTCTTATAGCTACTATTCCACTTCTTGTTGCTATTAGCTTTATTTCTGAGAAAACTGATATATTCTGAGGCTTGTTTCTTTGTATGTACTGTTTTTTTTTTTTTTTTTCAGGAATCTTTTAGATCATGGCACTTTTCACATATTCTGTTTGTAAGGGGTTCCTCCCCCCCTTGATTGTGCCAAAACTTGCTGGTCTTTTCCACATGCTAATTCATGCTTTTCATGTCTCAAAAACATTCTGTCCTTGAATCATTGATTTGATAATTTCCTTCTTTTCATCACATTTTCCTTTTGCTCTTTAGAATTTTATTATTTGATTGTGAATTCTCCTAGGTGATCCTACAATGAGAAACATTTCTCCCATACCATTTTCTATAATATTGATATTTGTCTCATTTTTAAAAGCATTACTTCATCCTTGTCTTCTAATCTTAATTTTTTTTGTGAGCTGCATTTTCTTTATTGGGGGCTCATGGTTTACAGTGCAGTCATTGACACATGAGTACAATTTCTCACCTCCATGTGAAGTTTCTTTTCAGTTCCTCCCTCCTCCTCTTCCTCCAGAGTCCTTTGCTTTGATGTAATACACCATATCTGGTCCATGTTTCATTTTGTGGGACCTGTCACTGTTTAATATTAATTCGCACCTATAAATAAGATAGCTCAATATTTGCCCTCATTTTGGCTTATCTCACTTAATATGATATGTTCAAGGTCCATCCAAGATGATGCAAAAGAGATGACTTAATCATTTTTAACCGTTGAGTAGTATTCCATCACGTATGTAGACTACATTTTTTTTTTTTTTTTAACCAGAGGACTGCTCAGCTCTGGCTTATGGTGGTGCGGGGGATTGAACCTGGGACTTTGGAGCCTCGGGCATGACAGTCTCTTTGCATAACCATTATGCTATCTACCCTCCACCCTACAATTTTTTTTTTTAGCCACTCCTCTGTCATTGGACATTTGGGTTGCTTCTATGTTTAACCTATTAAACATTCTGCTGCTGTGTCTAAATACCCACTGACAGATGACTGGCTAGAGAAGTTATGGGATATATACTCCATGTAATCTACTCTGCAATAAAAAAGATGAGACTGTGTTCTTTGGGGTAAGATGAATGGAACTAGATGTGATTATGGTTAGTGAAATAAGGAGATGATAGACACATACTGGATGGTTTCACTCATATGTGGAATGTAGAGAACTGATACACATGGATTTTCAAATAAACAAGCAAACAACCCCCCCAATCCCTCAAATAACAACAAAAACCCAGAAACAAATTGTTTTTAAGAATTTGTGAGGACTATGGTAATTATCTCTGGGAGGTGAGGGTGTGGATGCAGAACTCTGGTGGTAGTAGGTATGATATGGAACTATATCCTATAATTTTACAATCTTTTAACCTCCTCCTATTAACTGTCTGGCACCTGAGATTAGATTTCAACATATAAATTTTGAAGGAAACGAAACATTCTGTTTATAGTAGCCTGCATATTCCCAATGCTTAAAGAGGGTTTGGTTCTGAGGAGGAGCAAGTTAAACATTTAATGAATGAATGAACCATCTTAGAAGCAGCTCACTCTTGGGATCATATAATTGTTTCTTTAAGTATAAATGCTTACTTTGTCCTCCGGGCTCATCCTAAATAGCCACTCTTCCATGGTTCTCTTAGATATATAAAAAATTAATGTTGTGCAATTTGTTCTATTACTGTGCTCAATTTATTTAAATGTAGTTTAGTATGCTGGATAGTGGAATAGAGTGTATAATAAATAGATGATTAAATGATTTCAATATGACAATTGCAACTTTTTCTGTAAAATACTTTATGAAAGAAAACTGCTATCTTGACATTTTTGAGGTGAATAAATTTAATTTAAATTGCTTTACTTAAGGATGTATAGCTCACTTGGATAGTGTGATGCATTGCCATACATGGGACCCAGGTTCAAGACCAGCCCCCATTGCATTAAAGGAAACATCAGTGCTGTGTGTCTTTTACTCTATCTTTGCATGTCTGCCTATCTGTCTCTACCTAAAAATATATTTCACCTGGGGTTGGGGAGTTTTTTCACCTTGTATGGCACCTGTCTCACCATGTGCAAAGCCTAAATTCAAGGCCCCAGCATACCATATAAAAGTACTATGGCATTGGGGGCTAGGGGCATTGATGCTGTGGTATTTCTCCCTCTCTCTCTTAAAAAAAATTGTTGCCCTGGGTAGTGAGATAGATAGAGTACATGGAGGGCTCAGTGACACCAAAAATAAATAAATGGTTTCATTTTGCAGAACATTTTCTGGGTACTGTTTCATGTCTTGCATTATGTAGAGATACATGTGAGTGTGTGAATTATAAAAGCTGGGACAGTTACAAGGCAGAAGATAGTATCTCTGCTTGAACCATGTATCATGTGTTAATCTCTGAATTTTCTAGTATAGAGAGTGATAGTTTATAGTACCATTCATTTCAAACAGAGATCTAACCAACTAGCAGTCATTGAATATAATCAGAGATAAGCACAAAATGTTATTCATGGCATTTCTGAATTAGGCAGAAAGTTTGTTTGATATTTTTATGTGACACTTTTTTTTTTTTAAACTGTGTGATGGGTTTTCACACACATTTACAACAGAATGAGTCTTTCTCTGATAGGATTCTATTAGTTTAACTTAAAGGCATATGGTAATTTACATATAAACTGCTTTATGCGTGCAGTAATAAAAATGTCAGGACAAATAGGAGATGTTAAAACATGATGATATTTTTGTACTGTGCAAATTTATTGACCCTCTTAAAAATTAAAGTTATAAAGGAATATGATTGAGGGTATACATTGCTGTCTCCAAAGTGACTCTGGAATTGTATGCTCACTTTCAAGCTGAGCATTGTTTTATTGGTAAATAATTTGACTGTTGCAGTACATTCTTTCATCTTGTAATCCCATATTCAATTTACCTAGGAAACATAAGGAATGCTCTGGTTGTATTGACGTATATGTAAACAAGTTTTCTAAGATTCTCAGTCTTCCTCATAGCAATGGGAGTGAAATGCTGTTGTTTATTCCTCATTCGTGTTGCTTTTCTCTGTGGAGTTTATTATGGTTTGGTGCTTCTGAGGTCCTGAAAGAGAGCTAGTTTTCAGATCACTTTTCCAGGTTATATAAGTGTACAAGGTCCTTAGTGAGTGAACACTGATGAGAATTATACTGGCCTCTTCAAATGGAATAAAATAAAATAGACTAGATGATGAAGGAAACAGAAAGGAGACATGCCTGAACAAAGGATGTGCCAGGCCGACAGTAGATCTTGTATGATTTACTCAGGGCTCGTGTTTTTATTCCCTCTAAATTTTGAAGGAGGCAAAAGATATGTGTGAACACCAAGAGTATATATAAAAACAAATGTGTGCATAAAATTTTGTATCTAAACCGTGTGGAATAACTCAGACCTGTCAGCTGGATTCCCTTGAAAAAAAGAATTGGTGGAGAGAAATTCTTTAAAGTAGTTATAAGCTCTTTGGGGATCAGAGAATGAATTTTGACTTGTGTTTAGAGACTACATTAATATGAGCAGTACAAAGATCTTGATAACATATCCGAGTCATAAAAAAAGAAAAAAAGATAATACTAGAAAAAATGGAAAGTTTGCATTAACTCAAAACTTGGACAGGGGTCAACAGGGAGTCATTCAGCTGGGCTTTTCAAGCGCAGAGGTGTCTGCAGCTCTTTCTTGATGAAATGCTGGAAAGGGAGGTAAATCCTGTGCATGTCTTGTCTTCAGAGCAGACAGAGAGGTGTCTAGTCCTGCTGGCACTAATTATAAATAATGCTTTCCTGAAGTGGCTCAGTACTTAAGTCTTGGCAATTACTGACACATGTTCTGTCTCTTGCCACCCAATGTTGGGGATTCCAAAGTCCTCACCTCACTGTCTATAGATGCTTCTAGTAAAATTCAAAGTGTGTATTCTTCCCAGTAGCCCTTACTGTTGTTTGCAGTCTTTGTTGCCAAAATAAGACAAAAGGCATAGATAGCAAAGGGGGACAGGTCAATCCAACCCTAAAGTTGTTGCTTATGATTCAAATGTTTTGTAAAACCTTCTATATGGAAGTATTTGGGTTTGATCTGAGCATCTTTTGCTTCAACAGTCTTTCTTATCATATTGCACATTACATAAAGTAGTAGTAAAACAGCTAGTCTTTAGCTCTCTAGCAGTTAGGTAAGGTGGACATTGTTGTTGCTACTGTTAACATTTGAAAGAGGAGAATAGAGAGTGAGCTGAGAGATATGGAGTAATTTGTCCATGTGGCCTGTCTAGCAGAGTCAGGAATCAGCTTGTTCCCAAACCGAAACATTAATAGCAACATTATGTTCAATGAGTATTTCTGAAATAAATTTTAGAGTAATTTCATTGGCAAGACACTTTTACCTGCTATTAGAATCACCTACAGAGATCATGGAAATCATTTATTATCTCAAGTGTACAGCCAATAATATATAACAAATACATAATAAAATAGCTATTTAAAATTAGAAATACTTTTTAAAAATATTTATTTTATTTATTCCCTTTTGTTGCCCTTGTTGTTTTATTGTTGTGGTTATTATTGTTGTTGTCGTCGTTGTTGGATAGGACAGAGAGAAATGGAGAGAGGAGGGGAAGACAGAGAGGAGAGAAAGATAGACACCTGCAGACCTGCTTCACCACCTGTGAAGCGACTCCCCTGCAGGTGGGGAGCCGGGGTTCGAACCAGGATCTTTATGCCGGTCCTTGTACTTTGCGCCACCTGCGCTTAACCCGCTGTGCTACAGCCCGACTCCCTACTTTTTTTTTTTTTAACCAGAACACTACTCATCTCTGGCTTATGGTAGTGAAGGATGAACCTGGGACTTTGGGAGCCTCAGGCATGAGAGTCTTTTTGCATAACCATTATGCTCTCTATCGCTGCTCAATTAAAAATACCTTTAAAATAGAAGTTTCTCTATTATATACTGAATTGTCACAAGAGTCCTGAGGTAAAGATTATTGGCTTCACTTTGTTTTCACTACCACCACCACCCCTGCTACTACTACTATTATTATTATTATTTTATTATTATATAGAAAGAGAAAGAGAGAGAGAGAGACAGAGAGAGAAAGAGAGATCACAGCACCAAACCTTCCTTCAGTGTAATGGGGACCAACCTCCTCCACCCCAAGCTGTACACATGCAAAGCAGTACACTATCCAAATTAACTATTTTGCCCACCCTATTGTTTTCATTTTACAACACTATTGAGACCTGTCAAGAGAGAATATCTGTCCACTGCCAGTGAGCTTGAGTTGTAAGAAGTCAGGAGCATTTAAATTTCTGCTTTCTCTTCTCTGAGATAAAACTGGTTGTTTAATAACAAATTAGAGATACAGTTGAGAGGTTATATGGAATCATTTCATAGCTTTCCTTCAAAAAACAAAAAGAAAACCAGTGGTTAAGTGCATAGTCGTTGGTGCCTCTTCCCTGTTCTTAGAGATAATGCCTGCATGCTTGACATCCCCAGAATCTGCAGGGCAGGAAGCTGAGTGGCACATGCCATAGGGCTGAGACAAGGTGCCCTATTGTACTGCTGTGAATCACACTAGAGGTCACATAGAAATAGTCACTGCATCAGCAGCGGATATAATTCACCTTCTTCACCTTTTTTTGGATGGAACTTGAAGGAATCATGTTAAGTGAGATTAGCCAGAAAGAGAAAGATGAATATGGGATGATCTCATTAATGGGAGAGAAGTTAAGAAATAAGAGCAGAGGGTGGGGGTAGATAGCATAACGGTTATGCAAAGAGACTGTCATGCCTGAGGCTCCAAAGTCCCAGGTTCAATCCTCTGCACCACCATAAGCCAGAGGTGAGCAGTGTTCTGGTGTTTCTCTCTGTGTCTTTCTTTCTCTGTATCTCTCTCAAAAATAAAATAAATAAAATACTTAAAAAAAAAAAGAAAGAAGAGCAGAAAGGGGAAATACAATGGAGAACTTGGATTTGGTTTGGTGTATTGCATCAAAGCAAAGGGCACTGGGGTGAGGATGGAGGGTCTTTCAGGTCTTGTTGCATGATAGTGGAAGTGGACCTAGGTTGGGGGTGAGAGTGTTTTGTAGAAAACTGAGAAATTTTACACATTTACCAACATGTAGTGACTATAAACCATTAATCCCCCCAGTAAAACATTTTAAAAATTGCAAGTTTAGAAACTTTAGAATAAGACAAATAGAAATTATTTAAAGATGGTAACAAGTCCAACTATATAAATAATCAAATAAAGAAAATTAGATTAAAATAATAGATAAAGGTTACTAAGATTAGATTAAAAATAACCCAGCTTGCATTTAAAGTATAAAGGCGTGGAATGATTTAAAGAATAGAGGATGAATATAAGAAGTAAATGTTAACAAAACAAAGATGATTTAAATGCTTTGCCAGACAATAAAATACCTTTTTAAAAATAAAAATTATTATTAGGGATAGGAGGATTACTAAAAAATAATGAAATGCTGAAATCACCAGGCAGATACAGCAATTTCAAACTTGTGTGCTTCTAATAAAATATTTATATAAAACAAAAAATGATGGAACCAGAGGAAGACAAAACTACCAGTAATAGTGAAAAGTTAACTACACCTATCTCAATTATTATCTTATCTAAAGTGACTTTTTCCATTGCTACTAGTGACTTAATAGAGTTTTACAAAATCATAAGACTTCAGGAATATAATTTCACATTCACACATAGTGTGTTGTGAGTTAACAAAGCAAGTTGAAATTTAATAATGATGTAGAAATCACAATAAAATAGTTTGATCCAACAGAAATCTGCATCAAATCTTATTAAAAAAATACATTTTCTTTCTAAGCATACATGGAACATTTACTGAAAAAGGACCATGAATTGGGTTAAAAAGAGGCTCCTATAAATTGCTTCTGCCTGGATGTTGGGCATTACCCCAGCTCCCCTGCATTGCTTGATGCTGTAGTCTATTTACATAATCATTGTTTTGCCTGAGACCCTCCCTGCCTGCAGGGTATTGGTTAATCCTACTTGTTAGAAACTTTGCAACAGCTGCTATGGAAGCTTTCTACCTTCACCTTTTCACCCCCTCTCCTAGCCATTTCCTTTTCCCACTTGCCACTTCCAGTTAAAGATATATATAAAGGTGTTGTCTCTGATCATTAAAGGCATTGCATTGTGTTCCCGCTCCGCCACGAGTTCCTGGTCTCTCTCCTGCATCACTGAGTAAGCAGTAGCCCAGGTTGGCTCCAGTTGAGTTCTCTCCAACCCAGAGAGCACATGCCAGGGAAGAAACACCTGCAACGCTAACCTGGCACCTGGAGATTCACAGTACAGTAGAAATGGATGTACCCTATTACTGGATTTTCAGGCAGAGAGATGGGACACACCAAAGCTTTAATTCAGGAAGCAGTGTTTACTGTGCTAGCAGACCCTGCTGGACTCCTGACCACAAAAGACTTGTCTCTGAATGCAGTAGCACTCACCCTTTCATACGGTTACCAGTTTTCCCATATTAACTCACAGCAACAACTTAAGAAAGTAAAAAGTGAGTACAGCTTGTCTGGATTATCAGCAGACTCTTGGGTAGAAGTAGCAGATTCTAAGGCCAGTGACCATGGCCACTTTGATTACAGCAGTAGAAAGCCCCGTTTATGTTGAGGAGAGAGAAGATAGTCACCAACTGCTTTTTCTTCACCTAAGAAGTTATTCTTTGCTTCTCTCTTGAGAAGTTAGCCCTTGCTTACATCACGATGATTTGGCAATTCCTATCCTAGGGATTTATCTGAAGGAAGCAAAAACACCTATCCACAACTTCTATATACCTATGTTCACAGCAGCACAATTTGTAATAACCCAAACTTGGAAGCAACACAGATGCCCGTGACACATGAGTGGCAAAGAAAGTTGTGGTGTATATACACAATGGGATATTATTCAGCTGTAAGAAATGATGAGATTTATTTGGCCATGTCTTGGATGGAACTCAAAGGGATATGTTGAGCTCAGTTAGAGAAGGACAAATACTAGATGATCTCACTTATAGGTGAAACCTGCGAATCAAGGAAGGGAGGAAGGGTGAAACTTGGATTAGGTGTGGTCTGCTGCAGCAAGACCAAGGACTGGGGAGGCATTTTTATGGGGAGGAGAGAGATTGGGTACTGAGTGGGCATTGGAGAGCCAGTGCTTAATTGTGAAAACCGAATGAAATTGGTGGCCAGAGTGGTATGCAAGACACCTATCATGGAGATGTAAAAATTGCACCCTATGGCAAGTTTCTTTTTTTTTAAAAAAAAAATTTATTATCTTTATTTATTATTGCATAGACACAGCCAGAAATTTAGAGGGAAGGTGGAGCTAGAGAGGGAGAGACAGAGAGACACCTGAAGCCCTGCTTTACCACTCATGAAGCTTTCCCCCTGCAGGTGGGGGCCGGGGGCTTGAACCCTGGTTCTTGAGCATTGTAACATGTGCACTCAACCAGGTGCACCACCACCACCTAGCCCTGCAGGTTCCTTTAAATCATTATTTCCCTAACAAAACAAGTCTGAAAAAAAAAAAGATTTCAAAGAATCAGTGTTGTGTATACTGACTTGTAGCCTATATTTCTCCTATCTTCAGAAGTTCTAGAGCCTCCTATAAACCTTCAATAAAAATTATGGGCTAACTCCTTGAGTAGCACTCAAATGGAGAGACTCTGGTAGTGTCCCTATGGGTCTGAAATCCCAGTGGTGTGGCAATGGGGATGAAGAGACCTGTTACAGACTGAATTGTGAAGTGACAAACTACTTCCAGCAATGTTAGATATAAAAACATACATCTATTTTCCAGAAAACGCAGAGAAATCAACAATTAGGCAAGAGTTGAAAATAATTCAGTTAATTGGAAGCTTCTAGTAAGAGTAGCTACTGGAAATCTAACTGAACCAAGTAGAAGAGATGTTAACTTTATTAAAGAGGAGTGAAAAATTTTTGAGTGTTGAACTGTGTCAGAGGAGGTCAGATTATATGCGTTTATGTGAAACTAACCAACTCTGCAATGGCTGTTTCATGCTGTGTCCCCTATTTACAGCCATTTCTTCCAGGTAGTGTATGCTATATGTACAGCCACATACAATTTTAATTTTCTGGATAATGTCCTCATTTCCAACTTTTTCTTACTGCTCAGTCAGTATATTTGACGACTATCCTTTAGTTCCTACTCTTACATTTGACTTACTAGCTGAAATAATTTGAAATTGAATTGACACATATATATTATAAACCCCTTTTGATTTTTTTTCCCCTTTAAGGAAGGTTGATAATTTTAGTACTAGGGAATATATTAAGAGCTGCTTTCACACTAAACTTTACTACTGACATTACCTATTAAGCATCTCTAAAGGAAATAATAAAATGGCAGACTTTTAGAGCCCTTTTGTGACTCATAAAATATGGGTTAAAACCTCCCACTTTATTACACTTTTACTTCTGTAATTATTACTATAAGTGACAGAAAGGTACAGAGCTACCGAAAGATCAACTATCTTAAGTTCAGCAAAGGCCCACAGGCTATTTAAAAATGGTAGAGATTCCACTTGAAGACAGTCTTTGAAATTCAGTTTAAAGAACTGCCTGAAGAAACAAAACAAAACAAAACAAACACACAAACAAACAAAAAGGAGACAAAACCCAAAACTAAGGCCAAACTCCAACTAAGGTAAAATAATTAAAATAATGCTAAAACCAAACTTCTGTAGACTGCTTCAGATCCCATGCAAAGCTGCTAAGTCCCTGCTTCAACACTTACAATGACCATAGGAAATTTGTTCAGTGTCATCAAACCTTAATTTGTTCATTCAACAAGGAGGAGGGTTGTAATGAATTTTTATATGTTTCTTAGTAGAATTTCTTTTTTCTAGTCCTTCCAAGTCTTATTTCAGAATCCATTCATTTGCTTCATTAACTTAACTCAACACATATTTATTACGTTTCTTTAATGTGTCCCAAACTATGCCAGGAACTAAGGATGAATAAGCTACATACCCCAGATTCAAGAGTCTCACACTACTAAGAACAACAATGAGTGTATCCATGGCTAGATTTCCAGGTCAGATGTTAAATTCTGTAGCTAAGGAGTGAAGTAGTGACATATATATGACTTTGTAAAAAATATTTATTTATTGGATAGAGACAGAAAAACTGAAATGGAAGGGAGAGATAGAGAATGAGAGATAACTACAGCACAGTTTATTTCTTGTTAAACTTGCCCCCCACATGTGAGGACCACGTGCTTGCCCATGGCAACATGTGTGCGGAACTGGGTGTGCCACCACTCAGCTGCAATATATGCATGATTTTCTTTAGTATCAGTTTGTCTCTAGGAAAAACAAAAGGTTTATAAAATGTATGTTTGGGCCCCTTAGTGACGGTGGCATTTCTATATTCTTGACTTAATTTTTTTGTTGGGGGGATTAATGGTTTATAGCTAGTAGTAAATACAGTTTTGGTACATGTGTAAAATTTCTCAGTTTTCTGCAAAACAGTCTAACCCCTTGTCTAGGTCCTCCTCCACTTGATTATCTTTTTAATGCAGTACCAGAGACTAAACTCAGTATCTCTCCCTGCACAGTTTTTTTTGCCACCAAAGTTATTGTTAGGGTTCAGTGTTTGCACAATTCCACCCTTCCTAGTGGTCATTTTTTTTTTTTAAATGGAGGGTGAAAGAGAGAGAGAGAGAGAGAGAGAGAGAGAGAGAATGTTTGTAGTACTGCTGTACTGCTTGTGAAACTTCTCACCAGGTAGGGGCTGTGGTCTTGAACCTTGAACTCAACCCATTTTTATCATTTTATTGGGAAGTTGTTTAATGGTTTACAGTACTGTTGTTGACACATAAATACAATTTCTCATCTCTGTGATAGGTGCCTGTAGAAAACTCTCACTCCCAAACTTTGTCCTTTTCCATCATCATGCACCAGGACTCCAATGCAATTATCACCCCATTCCCTGGCCCCTTTTCTCAGAGTTCTTTGCTTTGTTGCCATATATCACACCAGGTCCAAGTTTCATCTTGTTTCTGTTCTTGTTTCTTAAGCCCCACCTATGAGTGAGATCATTTGGTATTCATTCTCCTCTTTTTGGTGTATCTCACTTAACATGATTTCTTCTAGTCCCATTCAAGATGAAGCAAAGGAGATTACTTCATTTTTTTCCCCCCCTTTTGTTGCCCTTGTTGTAGCTTCGTTGTGGTTATTATTATTGCCCTTGTTGATGCAATTCTTTGTTGGATAGGACAGAGAGAAATGGAGAGAGGAGGGGAAGACAGAGAGGGGGAGAGAAAGATAGACACCTGCAGACCTGCTCCACCGCCTGTGAAGCGACTCCCCTGCAGGTGGGGAGCCGGGGGCTCGAACCGGGATCCTTACGCCGGTCCCTGCTCTTTGCGCCACATGCGCTTAACCCACTGCGCCACCGCCCGACCCCCTACTTCATATTTTTTTTAAAGAGATTTATTTATTCGTGTGAGAGAAGAGGAGAGTGAGAAAGAACTAGAGTACCATCGTGGCACATAGCATGTAGGGAACTGAACTTGAGACCTCATGATTGAAAGTCCGATGCTTTATTTACTGTGCCACCTCCTAGGTCACACTTTATCATTTTTAACAACTGTATATTTTCCCATTGTGTATATGCCACAACTTTCTTAGCCACTCATTCACCTGTGGTCATCTATGTTACTTCCAAGTTCAAGAAGCAAATTATGACACTACAAATATAAGTGTACATAAATCTCTTTCCAATCCAATTTTTAATCGTTTGTGTTTGTGTAACAGAGGGAGAGAGAAAAAGTAGTACAAAGCAATGCTTCATCATGAATAGAATTCTTTTTTCCCTTACTTTTCCTTTTTTGTTTTCATGTGAACCCATGGATCAAACCTAAGGTTTCATACAGGAGCTCTACCTTCCCAGTTCCAATTCTGTTACTGGTTCATATTTAAATGAAATAGCTGTGTGGGGGGATAATGATTTACAAAATGGTTGTCACATGTGTACAGTCTCCTATTTCCCTGTAGTTAGTGTCAGTGCACCACACACTCCACCAGCTTGTCCTCTTACTCCACCTTAGGACATTGGGTTCTCATTCTCCCTTCAACCACTGCCCACTTCTACTGCAGTAGACCGTAGTTAGAGTTTCACCCAGCATCTTCCTTTTCTGTTTCTTAAGTCCTCCAGTCCTTGATATATATATATATATATTTTTTTTTTTTTTTCTTTTTTTTAAAAGTAATGATGCTGGGGCCAGCACATGGTTCATCTAATGTGTGTAGATCACACACATTACCATGTGTAAGAGCACAAGTTTGAACTCAGGGCAACTGCATGAGAGCATCTGTGGGGGAAAGCTTCAGGAGCAATCGGATTGTGCTGTAAAGTTTCTCCTCTATCTTTCGCTCCCTTTCTCTCTCTCTCTCTCTCTGTTTAATCACTGTCTAGAGGAAAGAAAAAAAAATGTCCCAGGAGAAATGAATTCTCATGAGCACAGAGCCTCTGTGATAAACCTGGTGGAAAAAAGAAGAAAGTGGTGGTGCTTTGCTTTGCATCTACTGGGGTCCTTCCTTCCTTCCTTCCTTCCTTCCTTCCTTCCTTCCTTCCTTCCTTCCTTCCCTTCCTTCTTCCTTTCCCCCTTTTCTCCCTTCTTTTTCTTCTTTCTTTTTGCAAGCAAGGTACAGATATCTCTCCCCTTTCCCTCTCATTTTTTTTTTTTTCCTGTCCCCAGCCACAACCCTTGGTGAGACCAAAAAAAAAAAGAAGAGTTTCATATAAGGATGGTTTACAATTTTAGGTAGAATGGGCAGAGAAGGTATTACTAGACAGGATACAGTGTTTGAATAAAGCTATGAAAGGGAGGAATGAGTGACAAAGAAATCTGTAGGGAGATAATTACAGACAGGGGTCATTCTGTGCAAAGTCTGGTGGATCTTAAAATCAGTAATGACAGTAGGGTGGGTAGGAATGGGGGGGCAGGGCAGTGAGTTGGGGGTGTGAGCGTTAGAGAGGAAGATGCAGGAATCCAGGAGGTAAAGGAGGTGTAGGAGGTGAAGGCAGAGAAGGATAGATGGTGCAGATCATTTGGGCCTATCAAGGATCTTGATGTTATGGCCTTTCAAGGGTGACAGGATGCCTTGGGAGGTTCTTGTATGAAAGAGCAATATACCCAGGGCTTATCTATGTTGTGGCGTGTAGTCATAGTTGATTTTTAATTTCTGAGTGATTTATTTTGTTAAGTAATAACTGATTATGTGAATACATGACAATTTATGTCTCCATTCCTTGGTTGATGGATGTTTGGCTCATGCAATTAACTTGCTATATATCATAGTAGACATAGAAAACCCTAAAGAATCCAGCAGGAACTTCCTGGAAATTATCAGGCAGTATAATAAGGTGTCAGGCTACAAAATTAATATACAAGAGTTGGTCGTGTTCCTTTATGCAAACACTAAGTCAGTAAGGAAGAGATCCAGAAATTAGTCCTTTTTACTATGGCAACAAAAAATAATAAAGAATTAGGAATAAACCTAACAAAAGAAAGACTTGTATACTGAAAATTATGGGTTACTTTTCAAGGAAATAGAGAAAAACAAAAAGAAGTGGAAAGATACTTTATATTCATGGGTTGGAAGAATTAACATCATAAAAATGAATATTCTGCCCAGAGCTATATACAAATTTAATGCAATCCCCATCAAGGTCCCACCCCATTTTTTTTTTTTTTTTTGAGAATAGAACGAAAGCTACAAATATTTATCTGGAACCAGAAAATACCTAAAATTGCTAAAACAATCTTGAGAAAAAAGAACAGAACTGGAGGCATCACACTCCCAGATCTCAAATTGTATTATACGGCCATTGTAATCAAAACTGTGGTACTGGAACAAAAATAGATTGACCAGCGGAATAGAATTGGATTTGTATCAATTGCTAAGAAGACTAAAACAAAATTAAAGCAACGGGACTACCTCAAATTAAAAAGCTTCTGCACAGGGCGCTGGGCGGTAACGCAGTGGGTTAAATGCACATGGCATGAAGCACAAGGACCTGCGTAAGGATCCTGGTTTGAGCCTGGCTTCCCACCTGCAGGGGTGTTGCTTCACAAGCGGTGAAGCAGGTCTGCAGGTATCTATCTTTCTCTCCCTCCCACCCCATATTCCCCTCCTTTCTTGATTTCTCTTTGTCCTATCCAACAACAACAGCAATGGCAACAATAACAAGGGCAACAAAATGGGGAAAATGGCCTCCAGGAACAGTGGATTTTTTTTTTTTTGGGTAGGACAGAGAGAAATTGAGAGGGGAGGGGAAGATAGAGTTGGAGAGAGAAACACCTGCAGATCTGCTTTACTGCTTGTGAAGCGACCCCTTTGAAGGTAGGGATCCTTGCATTCAGACTATGTGCGCTTAACCCTGTGTGCCACCACCCGGCCCCAGCTCCCATCCATGTTTCACTTTGTGTGTTAAGATGCTTGTAAAATTAATATTGATAGGACCTGTAGTAGTCAAAACAACATTAAAAATAAAATTGGAAGGCTTTTGATATCAAAATTTATTACAAAACTTTAATGAATAATAAAATATGGAATTGGAGATAAGAGTGTTAAGTAGATTAGTGCAACAGAAGACAGAATTCAGAAATAAAACCACATATATACAGTCAATTGATTTCCAACAAATGTATTAAGGTAATTTAATGGGGGAGAGGATAATACATTCACAAATGATGGAACAATCAGTTATTTGTATGCAATAAAATGAACACTGGGGCTCAGTGCTGGCACTAGGAATCCACTGTTCCTGTGGATATTTTTTTATTTTTATTTTGGATAGGACAGAGAGAAATTGAGAGTGGAGGGGAAAATAGAGAGGGTGAGAGAAAGACACCTACAGACCTGTTTCACCATTTGTAGGGGCTCGAATCAATATCCTTCCTTGGGTCCTTGGCTTTGTACTAAGTGCACTTATTCCTGTACACCACTGCCTGACTCCCAATACTGGATATTTTAGCAAACCATTATTAAGTATCTTATAAAATATTGTGGCTTAAGTGTTTTTTTTCCAGTATCAAATAGTGATTAGAAATCAATGATTAATTAAAAAGCATATAAATCTGAATCATCACCCTGCAACAGAATATACACATGAGCATATAAATGGTAATCATTGTTGACAAATACAATACATCCATTTCTGGTTCACATTCTATGGAAGTATGCAAAAAATCCAATACAATTTTACTATATGGAAAAGAAAAATAGGAGTTACTTGTTCTATAATTCTATGTATTTTAGTAGACTGGATAAGGAGAAAGGTCAGAATGTTTTAAAAGTCATTTGATAAAATCAGTGGGACAAGTGAAACCTTTTATGAGCTACTGTATTTTCATTTTTTTTTTGTCTAGGTGGAACAAATCATTTTCAAGAAAATTCAAAATTGGATCTATACTAGAGAAATCAAAATTGATTTATGAAAGTGAACAATTTACCTGTGAGAAGAAATTGATTTGATTAATCCCCCTAACACTTTACCTAATACCACATCCATCTCTGTTATCACTGTTTAATAACAAAATATTCTTTTTCATTTTGTATCTTTTTTCCATTTTAACTGAATGCAGATTTGTTAGAACCCCTGCTACTTTCCATACCAGTAGATGGCATTCTTATTCTTTTTTTTTCTTTAAATAGTCTTAGATTCATGCTACATGCAATGCTGTGTGTTTATTTTCAGTTTTAGCTCTTGCAGTCCAAGTTCAGGTTGAAAAATTTCTGATACATATGGAAAGAAGAGGAACATGTCAAGAGAAGGATGACATTGCAGTGCCTGTGGGTGAGAGGAGGGCAGGGGACAGAGGTGGCTCAGTGAGCAGACCCTGCATTCAGTCCCCAGCACTTGAGTCCAAGGGAACTCCATGGGTGGTGGAGTGGTGCTTTGATGTCTCTCTTTATGGGGGCCTCAATCTCTCTCAAAATATAGACTAAAGATTAGGTTGGGAAGCAGTTCATTGCTATCAGGTTTCCACCTGCAGGAGGTGGTGTCTGCTGATCTCAGCCACAGCTTTAGTTTGGACTAGTCACCCCCCCGCCCCCCAACCTTCAGGAGCTGCTTACCCTTTCTAGAAGCTTGCTTGCTGTCCTCAGCTGCAATTTGACTCTCTTGCTGAGAAAACTTCAGATATCTGATTTCCTTCCATATCCTTCATATAGAACCACCAGAACCTCAGGGTCTCCAATTCTGCCTTGTGGATAGTATATGATCCTATGTTGTTTCTGTTCTGCTATTATTACCATCTTTTGGGGGTGGGGGATACTGTGAGTGACATCTTTCCTCAGATATAAATGCAAATAGGCTCAGAAATTCCTTCTTTTACTTTAGCTTCTTGCTTTCCCAAATGGCTACCTAGACACTAGATCCATAGGAGCAAGTCATACCTCTTCTCCTACTCTTTCCCTTCTGGTTTCTGTCCCTAGAAGGCAACCCTTACTTTTTGTGTTGGCTGAAAACTATTAAATCTGTTTTAGCTGCGGGCCACGTGATAGCATACCTGGCTGAGCACACATACTACTATGTACAAGGACCTAACCTGCACAGGAAAAGCTTCACAAGCTATCTCTCCTTCACTATCTCCCCTTTCCCTCTCAATTTCTCTCTGTCTCTATCCAATAAATAAATAAATAAAATAATTAAATAAAAATATTTTTTATCTATAGATTGTTCTAGATGAGTGTTCTCAATACTGTTATACCAAATATTCCTTTTTAATATAGTAAACATTTTGTAATACTTTGACAATAAGTAAATAAGCCATGCCCTAATTTTATTATAAGGAGAAACAAAAGGAAAGTAACTTGTTTAAAAAGATGTTTGCCTCTCTACATATAATAGTCTAAATCTCAAAGACACAAGTGTGGACTGATAATAGTTGTCTTTTGCTGACTTGGTATAAACTCTAAGCTTAAAAACAAAACAAAACTGTGACTATTGATAAAATTCTGGTAATGACAAAATATATATTTCTTTGTTTTTGCAATTCCTTTATTGGAAAGTTACGTATATTAACACTAGGCAAATAGTACTGTGTATCTACATGTAGAAAACAGTTATAATTATACATATTCATATTATGCAATACTCTGAAATTTGGTGACAAGTGGAACAATTCTTCCTTGTGAATTTACATATTTAAGATGTATTATTTAGAGAGATAAAGAAAGATCGAGATAGACACTAGAGCATTACTTTGGTATATATCCTGCTGGGGACTGAACCCAGTACTTCAAGTATGCAAACCCTGGGCTCCACTGCTGAGCCATTTCCTTGGACACTTTTTGCGCTTTAATACATAAACCTCTTCCTCTTTTTTTTTTTTGTCTCCAGGGTTATTGATGGGCCTCAGTGCCTGCACTATGAATCCGCTGCTCCTGGAGGCTATTTTTCCCATTTTGTTGCCCTTGTTGTAGTTGTTATTGTTATTGTTGTCATAGTTGTTGTTGTTGCTGGATAAGATAGAGAGAAATCAAGAGAGGAGGGGAAGACAGAGAGGGGGAGAGAAAGATAGACACATGTAGAACTGCTTCACTGCTTGTGAAGCCACCCCCTTGCAGGCGGGGAGCTGGGGCCTCTAACCAGGATCCTTTTGAGGACCCTTGTGCTTTGTGCCATGTGTACTTAACCCACTGAGTTACTGCCCAGCTCCCTCTTCCTCTTTCTAAATGCTACCAGTATCTAGTTATGGCCACAGCTAATATCCCCAATTTCCAAATCCATCCTAATGGTTTTCAAACTTCCCCTTTAAAAAGCATTGTTTTAGACAGTACAGGTCTGCAGTTTACAGTTGTAGCAATATTCTGCAGAATGAGCCTTTTGTGCGCTCTCTCTCTTCCCCCACTCTCCTCTTTCCACTGGCAGGGTTATTGCTGGAACTCAGTGCAGGCACTCCAAATCCACTGCTCCTGGTGGATATATATATATATATATATTTTAAATAATTTATTTCTTTATTGGGGAATTAATGTTTTACATTCAACAGTAAATACAATGGTTTGTACATGCATAACATTCCCCAGATTCCCATTTAACAATACAACCCCCACTATGTCATTCATCATCTTTCATGGACCCCCAGAGTCTTTTACTTTGGTGTAATACTCCAATTCCATTTCAGGTTCGACTTGTGTTTTCTTTTCTAATCTTGTTTTTCAACTTCGGCCTGAGAGTGAGATCATCCCATATTCATCCTTCTGTTTCTGACTTATTTCACTCAACATGATTTTTTCCAGGTCCATCCAAGATCGGCTGAAAACAGTGAAGTCACCATTTTTTACAGCTGAGTAGTATTCCATTGTGTATATATACCACAACTTGCTCAGCCACTCATCTGTTGTTGGACACCTGGGTTGCTTCCAGGTTTTGGCTATTACAAATTGTGCTGCCAAGAACATATGTGTACACAGATCTTTTTGGATGGATCTGTTGGGTTCCTTAGGATATATCCCCAGGAGGGGAATTGCAGGGTCATAGGGTAGGTCCATTTCTAGCCTTCTGAGAGTTCTCCAGACTGTTCTATCCTGGTGGATATTTTTAAAATTAATTTTTTTTATTTGTTAGGACATGGAGAAATTGAGAGGATAGCCAGAGAAAGAGAAAGACACCTGCAAACTTGCTTCTTGCTTGTGAAACATTCCTTCCTGCAGGTGGGGAGCAGGGTCCTTGAGCATGGTAATATGTATATTCAATCAAGTGTGCCATTGTCCAGTCCCCTGATCACATACTTCTGTGGGACATCTTGGTATAAGTATCTTACTTGGAATACGTATCTTACTCACTTATACATCTGAGGATTTCTGGATTTGGAGAAGCACATCACCATACTGTACTTCCTGTCTTTTGTCCATTTGCCTATGGAGCCGTCTTCCTGTCTTTTGCTCATTTGCCTATGGAGTTTTTTTTTTTTTTTTTTTTTATGAATTTGAAACAACTTTTGAGGAAATATGTTTTTAAAATTTTTTTGTTATCTTTATTTATTGGATAGAGACAGCCAGAAATAAAGAGGGAAAGGAATGATAGAGAGGGAGAGAGACAGAGAGACACCTGTAGCATTGCTTTACCACTCACAAAACATTCCCCCTACAAGTGGCCAGGTCCTCGAGCATTATAACATGTGTGCCCAACCAGGTGTGCCACCACCTGGCCCCTAATTTGAAATAACTTTAGATATCTCCAGTTATGATTAGGAAGATTGAGAACCAGGGAATTCAGGTAGTTCATAATGAATCTCAGAGGTGAAAACTGGGTAGACTAAAACCAAACACAGTCTTTTGTCTAGAACCTTCCTATTTTGCCATGTAATTATCACTGATAATAATTGATTTACTTGGAAATTAATGTCATCCCATTTTTTGCATTACTGTTCATACACAGTAATTAAGTAGGGCCTAACTATGTCAGGATAGAATAACACATTGAATTTTTAAGCCTGTAGACACATAGGCAAGGGCCTCACTAAAGCTTTCACCACCTTTTAAGGTCTAGTCTAAGAAAGTTTCCCAAATATATCCATTTTTCCTTTTCAGGTCCCTGGGACTGTGACTCTCTTTATGATTCCATATTTATTCATTCATGTAGCCAGATTTTATTTACTACACTTTTTTTAATGCAAAGTCTAGATCTCCAGATACTGTATTGAAACAGTTCATCTTGGCAGGAACCAGATTACAAGCATATGAAATAAAACAAAGCAAAACAGAAAACATATAAAACAGAAACAGAGCTAGTGAAATATCTCACTTCGGGGCAGGGGTACATAGTATAATGGTAATGCAAAGAGACTTTCATGCCTTAGACTCCAAAGTCCCAGGTTCAATCTCCCAAGCCACCATAAGCCAGAGCTGAGCAGTGCTCTGGTTAAAAAAAAAAAAAAAAAAAAAAAAAAAAAAAAAAAAAATATATATATATATATATATATATATATATATATATCACATCTTACTTGGATAGGGTACTGCTTTGCCATAGTATGCAACACAGGTTTGAAGCCAGCCCCGTAGCATTGAAGGAAGCTTTGGTGTTGTGGTCTTTCACTCTCTTCTTCAAAAAACAAAACAAGAATTGAGAGCTTTCTTCTTTTCTTTTGATGTAGTAAGTTTTGTTTAATGGGGAGAAGAATTAGGATCTTCTATAAAGACTTCTATATCAAGAGAAATTTTATGATCCAATTCCCTCAGTTTGAGTTCTTCTGATCTACGTATTATCTGTTCTAAATCAAGAAAAGAACATTAGGCCTAATGGTTGAGTTGTGAGTGATAAGCTCTGTGTGTGCATTAGGGAGAGAATGCATATGTAGCAATTGACTTAACTAGGTATGCAGTCCTGTGTGCATTTACGTCTGAGGTCCAAATCAAACCCTTAACGGGCAAGATTCTTTAATATAAATGAGAAATAGGCTTTATCCTGCCATAATGACCTGCAGCTTCTCAGACATGACTCTCCACAGACCGATCACTCTACAAAAAGGTTGGCCAGCTCACTGAAGCCATTATCTTTTATTTATGCAGATCAGATTGTGACAATCCTTGGAATTCTTTGTTTTATCTTTTTTTTTTTTTTTAATTCTCATCATATGGTCTTTCTTTTTGTTTCTGTATAGGCAGCTCCCCAAACAAGCATTTTCTTGACTTTCCAAGTCATTCAATGAAAATATTAGAGTATAATTTGGTTAGCTTCTATTATCCCACAAAGAAAAGAAAGGCTACTATTAAAGGAAGAAAGAAACATTCCTTAATTTTTCAAACCATGCAGGGAGTCATATACTGTGCCAACATACTAACCAGCACCAAACCCCAGTAGTTTACACTTTCATTATTTAATATGCCCTCTGGAGTTTTGGATGTGTCTCAGAAAAAAATTTTTTTTAACAAATTCCTTACATATGACCCTAATTTCAATGGATGAGCTTAAAAAAAATAAGAAGATCTTTGCTTCTTCCTTTTACATTTCCCACTAGTCAATACTAGCTAGCTAATTCATGGGTGAGAATTTAAATATCATACATCTTATAAAAAGCATACTAGGATGACTTTTTAAATGGGTATACTTCAAGTGATCTCTTCCTCTGGGAGGGCAAAGGGGAAAATGTTCAACAATAGGAGCTGAAAGAAAATATGGCACTTCGGTTTCCACTGCATATTACTCCCCCTCCTCCCACCAATGCTGTTCTTTCTTCCTAGCTTTTATCTGAATCAAGTTGCAGGGCAAGCTGCCCACTGAGACATCAGGAAGCCATTGTAGGAGGACTTTTCCCAGTTGATTAGGGAGTAGTGCTGAATTCAGCTGACATACTCAGGGTTCCTATTCCTGAATTTACTCCATAAGCATTTTATTGAATGCTAATTATTATGTTTCAGTTCCTCTGCTCGATGTTCTGACAGATGTGGGAATAAGTCAAAGTTAATTCTTGCTTTTATTCACTTATTTGAGGAAATTTGCGGTCTCCTGGCAAAACAACAGTGGGTCAGGAGAATCTTTTCAGTGTAGTGTAGGCAACTAAATAAGTGGTGGTGGATGCTACAGAATCAGGAGACATTGTGCTGACTGTCATTCAGGTGGAGGAACTGAGAGCTTTGGGAACATAAAACACAGGTGCTCACATAGTGTGTATGAGCAGGGGTTAGTCAAACCCTCCCTTTAGTAATGAAGTTTATGAAGAGACTAGATTCATGATGTCAATTTAGACCTTTGTTTTCTGCTGTTGTTGGCGGTGGTAGTTTGTTTTTGTTTTAGTAGGAATGGAGAGCTTCACAGGAAGATTGAGCACAGTTTTTGTGAAGAGTGACTTGAGTGGTGTATAGGAGGAATTAAAGAAAGCTCAAAGTCAAATAAGACAGTAACCCTTGCTCAGACAATGAACTTTTGGTCTCAGTTTAACTTTTATTAGTGACTTAATAATAACTTACAGGATAATAAGTTTCAGGGGTATTGTTTCATACTTCATCCACTACTGAAGTTCAGATAGTGAATTTTTGAGGGCTGTTCTCAAAACATGGCCACAAGTGGCTGTTTTCAGTGAGGGGGAAAGAGGAGTTGCATTAGGAGTAGCTTGCCATCTGCACTTATTCTCTCATTGGGAACAGGGGGGATGTCCAGGAAAGCAAAGAATGGTCTGAAAGTAGATTGGGATGGAGGTCATACAAAAAATCCCAGCAACCCATAAAATATTAATTGATGATAAGAGGAAAATGTGCCTCTACTACCAAGGAATAATTGAACTCTTGAGAGTGAGCATGGGTAGTATTTCAGGCTTCTTATCAGTCATTATTTACAGCTCACTAGAAATGAATTTTTAGTTGCTTGTTCAAGACAGGAAATTAATAATGTGGGTCTGGAAACAGGAAAGTTTTTTTTAGTAATGGAGAAGAGATGCACCAAAGGAGTGTTAGAGTATCTGGGCAGTTACTTGAAGATTAAAGGGTGATGAGAAGGGCATTAACTATGGCTGTCTTTCATCTTGTAACTACCCAAGACTATTCAGGGGGGCAACTCCTTTTGCCAGTTAGGATAGAAATCTCCCAAGTACAATATGTGTAATTTTCTCCTTTTCTGTGGCTACCCAGGAGCTATTTTATACCTCCCAAGTGGAAATTGGATTATCAGTCGTGAAGAAGATATGGTGGAATTATTGTGGAGGGCTATTAACTGGTGTCCACATTAAAGAACAATGTTTTCTTTATAATTAAAATGGAATAGTCTACTAAATTGCATCAAACTCATGGTTATTTATAATTGTTTAATCTTTATTTGTTGGATAAAGACAGTCAGAAATTGAGGGGGAAGGGGGTGATAGAGAGGGAGAGAGACAGAAAGACACCTGCAGCCCTGCTTCACCACTTGTGAAGCTTTCCCCCTGCTGGCGGGGGCCAGGGGCTCGAACCTGGCTCCTTGTGCACTGTAACATGTATGCTCAACCAGGTGCGCCACTACCTGGCCCCAGTTATTTACAATTTTAAGACATTTATATTTCTAATCTTTTTTTAAAAAAATTTTTATTTAAGAAAGGATTAACGAACAAAACCATAAGGTAGGAGGGGTACAACTCCACACAATTCCCACCACCCAATCTCCATAACCCACCCCCTCCCCTGATAGCTTTCCCATTCTCTAGCCCTCTGGGAGCATGGACCCAGGGTCATTGAGGGTTGCAGAAGGTAGAAGGTCTGGCTTCTGTAATTGCTTCCCCGCTGAACATGGGCGTTGACTGGTCGGTCCATACTCCCAGTCTGCCTCTCTCTTTCCCTAGTAAGGTGTGTCTCTGGGGAAGCTGAGCTCCAGGACACATTGGTGGGGTCTTCAATCCAGGGAAGCCTGGCCAGCATCCTGGTGGCATCTGGAACCTGGTGATTGAAAAGAGAGTTAACATACGAAGCCAAACAATTTGTTGAGCAATCATGGATCCCAAGCTTGGAATAGTGGAGAGGAAGTGTTAGGGAGGTACTCACTGCAAACTCTAGTGTACTTCTGCTTTCAGGTATATATTTTGCAGTAGTTTATGGATACGTGTGAACATAAGCTCTCTCTCACAGAAACTGGTGTATATCTAGGTTATGGGACTTTGTCAGAAGGTGAACCACCTGAGATGAAATTAGAGTGTACTATAAAAGGAAAGGTCTCACCCGAGTAATGAAGCTGAAGGGTTGTCATTCCACATGTGAAGTCTCTGGACACAGTCTGAGGTGAAGCATGTTGAGGTGGCAATCGTTGCGTTGGTTAGGTTGTGATCGGTGGATGCAATATTATTTGGTATGGATTGGGAGACGCATATGGGAAAGTGGGCCCTATCCAAGGGTTCCAGGACTGGGGGAAGTAGGGGCTCTATAGTGGAGATGTGAGGTTCCTGCTGTCTTAGGGTTCAAAAAGACAATCGATAGTTAACGTTATCATCACATTATTTGGTAATTGGGTTAACTTTGAAAAGTCCTTTTGTTATGGTTTCCTGTACAGTATCCAGTATCTTGTATATAGCTGTGCTATTGGATGCTTCTAATCTACTTGGTCTAGGCTTTTGAGAGAGTCCGCATATCAAATACACAGCCTATATATTAAAAAGTCTCAGTCTGTGTTTTAAAAACTTCGAGACATCCAATTAATTTTCCCCCTCTCGTATTAATTAACTAGTGATTTATATGACTACACTTTATTAGGAGCGTACATAAACACCATTCCCACCACCAAAAGACTGTGTCCCAACCCACCCACCCTCCCCCACCTCCCACCGGCCCAGGAAGCCACATGTCTACCCTCCCCCTCACCACAGGGTTTTTAGGCATAAAAAAAAAAAAAAGCTTTGGAGGTGGTGCAGTGTTGGATCCTCGACCATGAGGTTTGGAGTTCCATTTCCTGCATTGCATGTGCTAAAGCAATGTTCTAGTCTTTGCCCTCTCTCTCTCTCTCCCTCTCTCTCTCTCTCTCTCTCTCGTTAATTAATAAATAAATCAACTTTAAAAAACAGAATATTGAAGGACTAGAGAGATATCCCTACTGCCAGGTGCCTGTCTTTCTGTGTACATGGCCTGTGCTCAAGTGGAAGTACTACGCCAGGGTAAAATTCCCGTGTTATCTTCTCCTCTTCCTATCTCTCTGCCTATCCATTTCTTTATTTATTGTTAAAAATATTTTATTTAGGGGTTGGAGAGATGGCATAATGGTTGTGTGAAAGACTTTCATGCCTAAGGCTCTGTGGTCCCAGGTTCAAACCCTAGCACCACCATGAGTACTGGTCTGGTAGTGTGTGAACTTAAAATAAATAAAATATTTCTATAAATATACCTATTTATAGAAATATTTTATTTATTGGATAGAGACAGACAAATTGAGAGATAAGGGGAAAATAGTGAGAAAAAAAGAAAGACATTTGCAACACTGATTTTACTGCTTGCGAAACTTTTCTTTTTCAGGTGAGGCTTGAATGAAGCATATGTACTTTATGGGGTATTCTGACTTCTGACACCTAGCCATCTGTATGTTTATTTCTTTTTTCTTTTCTTTCTTTCTTTCTTTCTTTTTTTTTTTTTTTTTTTTTACCAGAGCATGTCTCAGCTCTGGCTTATGGCGGTGTGGGGGATTGAACCTGGGACTTGAGAGCCTCAGGCATAAAAGTCTCTTTGCATAACCGTTATGCTATACCCCCACCCTCCTGTATTTCTATGCTTATTTCTATGCAGTCTGAAATTTCTGTGTTACAAAAGGTGTGCTTCTTTCACTGGACACATCTATGAAAATGAAGTTCTTATTTATTGCATTCTGAGTAAAGCAAGCTCTCTTGTTGATGCGTCTTAGGAGAGCTTAGGAGAGGTGAAACTGTGTCACGTTGTCAGGGCTGGAGATACAGGATACCCAAAAGATTACACAGAAGGATGAGTTTGATGTCTGACTGAGAGCCCAGAGGTAACTTTCCTGAACATGCACCAGGAGTGGAGTTGCCTTCACTTCCTTCTGTTCTAGGGTCCTTTTATTAACAAGGTTTACAAAACATCAGGCATTTCAGATATAAAGGGACAGAACAGTGAAGTAAATGATTAAAACATAGGGTGTGCACAGTTTGTAATCACCAGAATCTGGAAGCAGTCCAGATGTCCAACATCAGATAATGACTAAAAAAAATTGTGGTATATATACACAATGGAATACTACTCAGCTATTAAAAATGGTGAAGTTGTTTCCTTTGCATCCTCTTGGATGAAACTTGAGGACATCATGTTGAATGAGATAAGCCAGAAAGAGAAAGACAAATATCAAATGATCTAACTTACTAGCGGGACTTAATAAAGTGGGGCGAGGGAGGGAGAGTGCAAAGTGAAACATGGACAGGACTGGTGTATTGCATGAAAGCAAAGGATTCTGGGGAAGGAGGGTAAGGGAGGAGAGGGAGGAAACTTTGGGGACCTGGTACAGAATGAAATTGTATGCACAGAGGCTGGGTGGTGGCGCACCTGGTTGAACGCACATGTTACAGTGTGCAAGGACCAAGGTTTGAGCCCCCGGTCCCCACCTGCAGGGGGAAAGCTTTGCGAGTGGTGAAGTAGTGCTGCAGGTGTTTCTCTGTCTCTCTCCCTCTCTATCATCCCCTTCCCTCTTAATTTATGGCTGTGTCTATCCAATAAATAAATAAAGATAATAAAAAAAAGAAATTATATGCACATGTCAATGAATCCACTGTAAAGCATTAACCTCCCCTTAAAATAAATAATAAAAAGTCTGTGGTAGATATATCTAAAGATAGTAGATGTAAACTCATAAGTACAGGAATGACTATTGTTTATCAGTATCTTACTGATATTCCTCTTTTATATCAGGGGTTAAGACTTTGTGTTCAGGAGCTGTTGTTGCCCACAGGCTGTTGCCCATTTACCCAGCTATGTTTGAGGAACAAACAGATAGCTTACTAGAAACAGAGCCTTTCAGGTACTGAGTCAGCCTAAAGTTATGGACATCTGATGAGAGTGTTCCTCGACAACATTGTGAGCATATGATACCACAGCTCTGCAAAAATAAGTAAATAAATAGTTTGTTTAGAAATGTTAGCATCTACTGTTCATTTTTGTTGGATTAGAAACTTTAATTTTTTGAGATAAATTATCGATAAGATCATATTTGTCTATGTGCAAAAAAAAAATGGAAAAAGTCAAAAAGTGTACATCCTAGGAACTCAGAAATGAAAGAAGTTAGTAAGGAATAGAAACAAGAGAAAACCATCATCATTCCCAAACTCATCTAGGCAATTGATGGATCGAGTTGAACAGAGCTTGTCATTCTGGAGTGACTCCATCCTTACGTGCTGGCTTTAACAATCTAATAATAAATTTTAGATGGATAATTTTCTTATCTACATAAAATGGTATGACCATCCAGTCTGAAACTTCTGTGTTCCAATAGGCATGCTTCTTTCCCTGGACACATCTATGAGAATGAAGTTCTTATTTCTTGCATTCCGAGTAAAGCAAGCTCTCTTGTTCACGTGTGAGAAACTATAATGCATCTTTCACATTTAGAGTGCCCTCTGAAGCTTTCTGCTTCACAACCTCTTCCTTCTTTCCCTGTTACCTCTAAATTTTTCATACTGTCTTGAGCATCTCTCAAAGAATTGCAAATTCTATCTGGAACATGATTAATTTAGCATGTGGCCTCCTCCAACGAAGTGCTCTGCCATCCATCCTCACACAAGGCTACCTCTCCTTTTGGCTCTTAGCAGGAAAAGTGAATTAAGGCAAAAGCCCAGGTTGTTCAGATGTGCTGCTTGAAAATGAATTTTTACTGTCAGTGCCACGGAGTCAAAAGTGTGGTGTTGCAAAAGTGAAATTACGATATATAGTTGGTGTTATTTTAGTTGCAAAACTCAGTCACCCCATTTCCTTCTCTCAGTTTGCTCTGTGGATCTCTATTATTCTTCATTTGGAAGTGAAAGGCAAACTACAGATATTTCTCCTCCTTAAAGACTCTCTAGCTTTACTGTGTTCACATCTTTGTTTATTTTATCAGTTAATATTTTCTATGAGGTCACTTCCCTCTACAATTGAAATAGACACATTTATTATCCTTGTTGGATTTTTTTTTTTTTTTTGGTAGAACTTAGCCATGAAGACCAATTTCTATATAATCACAGATGGCTTCTGGTGGTACTCTCCAAAGGAATATGCTTCACAGAGTCTTTGACTTGGACCCATTTGGCTTTGTGATTTTTTTGAAGTAGGATGGTCAGAAATCTATTATGTATTCTGGACTAACCTTTTCTTTAGGCTGTACTTTGAAATCTTGTTTGAGTATGTCCACTACAATTTAATTACTTGCTTATCTAAAATGAAGTGTCTGGTGTGTATCAATAGGGCTCAATCCAAATCCATGTTAAGATGACAGTGATGTTCGAGAGGAGGAAGAGGCAGAAAAACAGGGCTACAGAATATTGGATCTCTGAAAATATTGCCTTAATAGCCTGTTGATGAGGCAAAGTTGTGTTTAATTGAGTTGTAATGACAGAAGACCTGATTTCTCCTCCTGGGAAAATCATATGGCAAAAATGTAAACATTTCATTTTACTTATTTTTCTTAAGTATATCCACTGTTTTTTTTTTTTTTTTTTCTGAATACTTGAGTCTTGGGAAGTTGTTTCTTTCTTTTTTTTTTTTTTAAAGATTTTATTTATTTATTAATGAGAAAGATAGGAGGAGAGAGAAAGAACCAGACATCACTCTGTCACATGTGCTGCCAGGGATCGAGCTCAGGACCTCATGCTTGAGAGTCCAAAGCCTTATCACTGCGCTACCTCCTGGACCACATGCAAGTCTTGTATACTACTGCTGTGCTATCTCCTTGGTCCCTAAATTACTTTTAATTTTTGTTTTGTTTCTTTTAAAAAAAATTTATTTCTTTATTGGGGAATTAATGTTTTACATTCAACAGTAAATACAATAGTTTGTTCATGCATAACATTCCTCAGTTTCCCATTTAACAATACAACCCCCTCTATGTCATTTATCATCCTTCATGGACCTGTATTCTCCCCACCCACCCACCCCAGAGTCTTTTACTTTGGTGCGATATGCCAATTACATTTCAGGTTCTACTATGTGCTTCTCTCCTTCCTTTCTTCCTCTCTTCTTTCTTTCTTTCCTTCTTTCCTTTTCCTCCTTCTCCTTCTCTTTCTCCTTCTTTTTTTTTTTTTTTTTTTTTTACCAGAGCACTGATTAGCTCTGGCTTATCGTGGTATGGGGGATTGAACCTGGGACTTTGGCACCTTAGGCATGAGAGTATCTTTGCATAACCATTATGCTATCTAACCCCATCCTGCTTCTCTCTTTTCTATTTTGCTTTGTTCTTCTCACTCTCTTGCTGTTGGGGGCCCCTGTGACTCCTCACCTTGATCGCTTCAACTCAAGTTGTCCACTGGATTGTTTCTGAGCTTCTTCCTATGCTGTGGCTTGGAAAAACTCTTGTGACTGAACTAGGGCCAGCTTTGATAGGGCTTATCTCATTTGTTAATGTTTTCTCAAAATTACTATTTTGAGAAAACATTACTATATCTTTTTTCTATAATTTTATATAATTAGTATATCTTATTTTCCTGATGCTTGGTGTCTTGAAAACATTGTTTTATTTATTTTGTCTGTTTTTCTTAAAGGTTTATTTTATTTGTTACACATGAAAGAATGAGTTTCATGTGAGACAGAAAAAGAGACAAGTTAAGACACCACTCTGGTACATGTGATGTGATGCCAGCAATCAAACTAGGAATCTTAGACATATAAGTCACATGCCCTACCTGTTTAACTATTTACCCCAGCTGCTGTCTGTATTTTTCAGTTGTTTCAGACAAGAAGGGTAAATCTGTTACTCTCTCTTAACGAGAAGCAAAAATCTGAAAAGGGGGAATAAGAACTTAACAAGTTAGGATCTAATGTTGAAGAAAGTCAAATTAAAAGTGCCATTTATGGGGGTCGAGCGGTGGCGCAGTGGGTTAAGCGCATGTGGCGCAAAGCGCAAGGACCGGCGTAAGAATCCCGGTTCGAGCCCCGGGCTCCCCACCTGCAGGGGAGTCGCCTCACAGGTGGTGAAGCAGGTCTGCAGGTGTCTTTCTCTTCCCCTCTCTGTCTTCCCCTCCTCTCTCCATTTCTCTCTGTCCTGTCCAACAACGAACAACATCAACAATGGCAATAATAATAACCACAGCGAGGCTACAACAACAAGGGCAACAAAAGGGGGAAAAATGGCCTCCAGGAGCGGTGGATTCGTGGTGCAGGCACCGAGCCCAGCAATAACCTTGGAGGAAACAAAAAAAAAGTGCCATTTATATAGGCCAACAAACTGAAAGAGAGTGCTCAATGATTCAATACAGTAACCCGAGGAAATGGAGGCTTAGAAAAGAAAAAAATGACCTGTTTACCAAACAGTTATTGTCTAGAGATTTGATGGTGACTTGGGTTGCATTTCCCTTGACTTTTGGCATTATATTTGGAAAGACAAAATAAAAAGAATCTTTCTTTCCTTCTTTCTTTCTTTCTTTCTTTTTTCTTCTCCTTCTCACTATTAGTGGGTCCTAGGGAAGAAGACTAGTTTGAACTAGTATGAAGTTAGAGTAGTCCTGGGAAAAAAAAGTGAGATACCAGAGACCAGAGGAATAATTTAGTGCAAATCTTTTTATCTACTAGCTTCCAATATCCTGCTTCCTGATTTTAACTACACTTTGTTGGTGGCAGGTGAGCCACAACCCAGAGGTAAATGAAGGTACACAAGGTATGAATATCAGTGTAGTCTACCCAGGCAATGGGAGTGTTTGGATAATGGTTAATAATATGATATCACTGTGGTAGAAGATGATTATAAAAATGTATGGCAAAGTCAAATAGCTTAAGGAATAAGGGGCAGATCTTGGAGACAGTTAATGGCATTTCTTCATGATGTTTGTTGTACAAGTCCAAGATGATGTCAAAATCTGGAGGTGAAAAGAGATGCACCTGTACTATATAGGAAGGTTGATGCCTGTGAAGATTGATTTTGGGGTGGGTAATTTATAGAAAGGACAAAAAAAAAAGAAAGTGTATTATGGGTAGATGATGAGGTTTGAAGAGGAAGGGGACTAAAGAGAATCAGACAGTTGGGTGAGAATTAAACCAAAACTATTCAAGTGATGACACAAGGACCAGGGAAAGACTATGAGGGAGAATAGTCAGGAAGAAGAGGTTTAAAGAGAGAAGAGGCAGAGACAAATGTAGATATTTCTAGCTTAAACTATGGTGAAGACTGAGACAAATTGAGGAGATGTGGAGAGGCCAGGTTGGCAAAAATATATTTGTTTTATTTTAAATTCTCCTAGTATTCTTTTTTTCCCCTTATGGACACAGCACTAAAATACCTTTTTTTCAGAAAAAAAAATCAGCAGGCAGAAAACTAAGTGTTTTGTAGACTGTGATTTATGGTACACTGTGGTTGGGTAAGTTTTACTCTCTTTGGCCTAAGAACTCAAAAGAGAGTTCTTCCTGGGACACATAGTCTGATTTTGTGCTTCTGTATTTTACTAGGGAATTGAAATGCACCACTTCAGAGTGAATTAGCAGTAAGTTTGTACATTCTTCTGCTTTGCAGAATTCAAATAGTTTCTTAGGGAATACATTCTCTGTTTTTCCACACCGTTCCCTTATTCCCCAAACAGATTATTGTGTATTTCTCATATTTCCCAGTGTCATCAGAACAAGGGCACAAGGGAGAGATCAGGCATATGGCTTGATAATTTTACACTTGAGACAGTGATATGTAGGGTCTGAAGTCTCTAAAATCCTTAAGACTCTTGGGTACAGGTATCTTTTGTTCCAGTGAAAAACCACCACAGCACATGGAACAATTACCAAGGGTGTATCAGAAACTCTTATTATTCATCATCTGGGAACATTTCATATTGTTTCCTCAATGCAGAAACTTGTATTTGTGACATATTGCAATTAAGTAGGACCTTTCTCTGTCCTATCAAATAAATAAGAAGAAGAGGAGGAGGAACAGGAAGAAGAAGGCCTTTGTTAATATTATTGGGACTAGCACTTAGCAAATGCAGAGGAAATATCTCTTACCTCTCCTTTTAATGTTTTCTTCCCATATTTAATCTTGTGAGAGTACCTTCCCTTTCTTTTCCACCCTCTATATTATAACACTCATGCTTGAGAAGTATCACAAACTGACTTCCTTGAGTGACAACTTGGAGAAATACTTAATTCTAGTACCACCCAGAAGAACTGTTTGATTAATCTCATTTAGGAGAAGAAGAAGCTTCAGAAGTGGCATGTATTTGAAAATAGTCATTTGTGTAGTAGACTTGCATATTTATATGTGTGACATCCAGATGTGCCCAGAAAAATGAAACCAGAAGTGCCTTCTGGTCTAGAAGGTGAAAGAGAGAAAACCCAAAAGTCTAATTCAGTTTAAACTCTAGTTTGACACAATTTAAACAGCCCTGTATCTCTTAAATGCAGATAGACTTAACAGATCTGAGTTTGGGCATTACAAAAATTTAGGCTTGCTGAGTTGCTTATTGCTGGCTCTTTCTTCCTTCTTTGCTACAAGATGTTATCAGTTCTGTACTTTTGGTATTTTCTGACCTGAATAAGGAGACCTTGGGATTTCTGGCATACACCTTGGCCTACCTCTTAACCACTATGTTCTGTGACAGTGTCCCTTGACTTGCAGGTGCTACTTACTGTCTCCCTAGGCCATCGGGGCTCTTCCAGCTGTGTGACCTCTTCTTTCCTGCTTGGCTGGGTCCTGATATTTCTCCATCTCAGGTGCCAGGCATCCCCTAGCCATATTTACAGCTCTATGGAGGCATTTGGGGGACACATGGAGTCCCTCTAGAGACCCAAGAGTGACTGAGAAAGGGTCCTTTCTGCCTGCTCATCATGCAGGCTATGTACTGTGTCCTAGTGCTAGGTTAGAGTGAGTACTGTTGGTTCACTATGAAGTGACCCTGTAACAAGGAGAAAAAGGGACCCTGCTCTGGGTATGGATTTGGGTCTCTGTGTCTCATCAGGCATCATTAGGTAGGGCAACCATGTAACTTTCAGTCTAAATTGGGACACTTCTGAGGCTGACAGGGTGTTAAAATAAGAATATGCAATGTTTCAAATTGTATTTTACTGACTGATACATTGTTTTATTATTTTGATGGAGTTTCAGATAATTCAGGTGAGTTTAATGTAGTATATACAGGTTTTAATTTATAATGCTCTGCACCCAAGCCCACATAATGTTAATATCCAAAGATGATCAATTAAAATTTAAAAAGTTACTTCAAATTAAATTTCTTCTGGTTAAAAATAAAAATGATAGTTAGCCATGAACAGGTGGAAACAAGGATAGATATCCCCCTATTGTTGATGTTCCTAGGAGGATCTCCAGCAAAGCATTTGGGTACTGGAGCAAGTGCTGCAGGGCTGACAAACTATCTCAAAATCCAAAGAACTGAATGGGGATAAATGCACAATGGTTATGTGAAGAGACTCTCACGCCTGAGGCGCCAAAGTCCCAGGTTCAGTTCCCCTATACCACCATAAGCCAGATCTGAGCAGTGCTCTGGTAAACAACAACAACAACAAAACAAACAAACAAACAAAACACAAAAAAACCCCAAGAACTGAAATTTATACCAAAGAGATTGTGTGGGAAGGTTTCCAAGTCCTGGCTGCGTCGAGGACACCAGGTCACAGAGAGGGCATTCTTGGTTCCCAATGGAGTGGTAGTCACCAGCAGGGCAAGGGGCATCACAGTAGAGGCAAAGGGACCCACATTTAGCATTATTTTTCTCTATTAGCTCATGTTTTAATTGAGCAAAATCTAGAGATGCTTGGACTTTGGCTCTTTTATTATTTTTATAAGAGTGACCAGAGCTAGAAGTCATGGTTTAGACAGGGAAATCCCTAGAACAATGAGGGAAGGCAGCAGAGGAAACTCCCTTCCACCCTCATCCCCCAAGTGGCTGGTAAGGTCAGGATGAGAAAAAAATCACTACAGAGTTCTTGAGGGAAGGGTGGGTCATAGCTCCTTGACAGATAGTGAAATCCTAGAATCAGCATGATAATCATGACATAGGAAATGCTGCTTTAAAGAATGTAGTAAAAAGACTTGAGATATGGTGGGCTAAGCAAAGAAATATATTAAAGTTTATCAGATGAAGTGAAATAAAAGAAGTTCTAATTATTTTCAGGTGAGCGGAATGGCTTTTCCATCACTGTCATTAGCAAACTGACTTCAACTTTGACTTAAGTTTTCAGATGATTAATATGACAGAAATAGAACATAATCCCAATTTTTATAAATAAAATAGAAAATAGTAACCTTAAGTTTTTAGTGAAAAGAGTGCTGAGATTCTGGGAGAGGAAATTCAAGTCATAAAATGCAGTCCAGGTACATGTGGCAGGGGTTTTGCTAGAAGTGGCTTTGTTAGTGCAGATCTTACGCTAGCTCTTTTGACCTGATTGACTTTCGGTGAGCTCCCAGGAAAATGGAAGCAGGAAAATGCCCAGATATGATTTTCTATCAGTTTTTTAAAAAGGAAATCAAGAAGTTTTATTGGGTAGTAACAGTGAGTGAGCACAGGGATTTAAACAGTAGAGTCATGATGAAATTTGGGTTTTAGCAGATCACTCTGGCGCCATTTGGAGGCAGAAAAGAGAAATGGCATCAAGATGATCAATACTTCTGGGATGGTGGCCAGAAAAGAAGCAAAAATCTCCAGAAAACAGCATTTATCTGAAACCAAAGGCCATCAATACAAAACAGAAGAAGCTCTGGGAAGCCAAATCTCATCAAGGTGAGTCTAATGCTCTTGAGGACAACAAAGAATAGAAGTCAGGCAGAGAGAGATATCAGAAGGAGATAATTTCTGTAGCCTAGGGGAATATCTTATTTTGTCATGCTACTCTGAAGTAGTTTATTCTAAGGTTTTTCTTTTTTCAAACGGAAAGTCAGGTTTATTTTTATGTATACATGCAACATTGCTATCTTGAGCCTCTCAAACAAATGTCAGGATGATACTTTGAATCAAGACATCACATTGTCTTTATACCACTCTAAGGAATGAACTCAGAGCCCTGTACATGTGCAACACCACCTCTGAGTGCCCCCCCCCCCCGTCCAATCTTTTCATTTGTTATTTTAGGGAGGGAGAAAGAGAGAAGGGAAAATATCAGAGACAGAGACAAACAGATGAGATACCATGTAGCTCCCCAGCTGCTGCCTGTGATGTTCCTATGTGGTGCTCAGGCTTGAATCCAGGTCTCATACATGGCAAGGTTTGTGCTCTATAATCTATCTTCTGCCTTTGAATCAAAAAGATTTGAAAAGCAAACTATGTTGTAAAGAGCTAAAAGGAAGAATCTTCCAGAAACTATAATAAGTAATGGGTATAGTTTTGAAGCATTTGGATTAAAAATGTAAATGTTTACAAATACATTTTAGCTTACTATGTCTTATTTCCTAGCAAAGCCATTTTAGGTGGAGTAGGGACAATGAATGCTTCATTTTGTGCTTTGCATCCTGAGATGCTTTGGTCTCTCTTATTGTCTCTTAGTTGTCCACATTTTCCATGGCAAACCAAAATTTCATATTACTGGAGTTACTCTTGGTAATCAGTTTGATCTAGTACAATTTGCATTCCTACTTTTGTTGTTGTTAAAAAAAAGCAAAACAGAAAAAATATATTTTAACTTATGCTGTCTACCCATTAGAACTCTGCCAGTGGGGATTTTGCTATGAGGATGCTTTATCTAAGCAGCTGTATTCTGTTATCGAGTATCTTGTGATTTGCCTCAAGGAAAATGTCTGTATACCCAGACTGTTTGATTGCAGCTCTTGTCTTTGACTTTTTGAGGCTGACTGTCTTTTTATGCTATCAGGTGTCACTAGCAGTGAGCAGTGGGGTAGTGTTTTCCCTGTAGCCACTGATGTCAGTCTTGGCAAACTCCAATTCCAGGTCTTATCTGCCCAGTTAGGAGTACTTTTTTTTTGTACTGCTAGTGCCCTCCACACCCCCTCAAATCAGAATCCTGAGATAATAACAGCTACAAAGCTATAGTAACCCCCCCCCCCAAATAATAATCTGTCCAGGTACATTCTCAGGGACTTATAGCCTATGGAAAATTTCATTCCAGCAATCTTATGTATCCTCAGGGAATAGCTCTCAAACATGTTCAGGATTTTCTCTTTCCCTGGTCCAATTTGCTTTTATAATGCTCCTGTTTCTGGGGAAATTTACCTGGTTATCCTGACCTATCTCTGAGATCCCCACTAAGGAAGGCCTGGGCATAGAATGCCTCCTGTGCCCCCAGAATTTTGTAACCATTGAGAAGATGGTGTCAATGGAAGAGAAGTCACTGGAAGATTAGTATCCATACCTTGATTGCTTTCCTTGAGTAAGCTATTGCCCTTGGACCAGGGTTAAACATTTTCATAGCTGACTCTTTGCCCAGAATTTAGGTGCCAGTCATTCAGACATCCATGGCAGTCCTTGCTCATAGCCTCTGGTTGTTGTAGGACCATGGGTCTCTGGTCTGTTGACTGACTGAGGAAAATGGCATATGTGGAGATACAAGGGTAAAGATATGTATGGTGGCAGAGGGTATTTGTATGTTATGTATTGCGGCCTGGTATGTGGGTGTAACTAATGTTATGCAGTAATATATCTTCGTGAGACTGTGTCTGTGAAAAGTGCTATGTATGTGTGGCTGTGTTGTGTGTCTGTGTTATGGGTGTGTGTGGGAATTCTTGAAGAGTTTCAGAGGGACAGGTACTCAGAGGCTTCAAGCAGGCAGAGGATGGGAAAACACAATTAGGATTCTTGTCCTTTTGAACAGTTTGAACTTTTACAGTAAGTGCATGATATTTTTACATGCTCTATTAAGAAAAGTTCAAATGTTTGTAGCTCTCTAACATAGGATACCTACCTATAGTATGTTGAAATCTAACCCCCAGTATGATGATGCTTTAAGCGACTTCTGGGAAGTATTTAGGCAACGAGGGTGAAGAACTAATGAATGAGATTAGTGTTCTTATAAAAAAGACCCTAAAAAAATAAAATAAAGGACTCTACCAAACTCTCCTACCACTGTCACTGCCTGGGGATACATGAGTACAGGTATGGAGGATGTGGAAGTAGGCTCTATGCTGACACAGGTCCTGTTTGTACCTTCATCTTGGACCTCATAGCTCTTGGAATTGTTAGAAATAAATTTCTGTTGTTTACAAGCAGGCTGTCTGTAATCAGAGCCCACCACTCTGGATACTGGAATGCAGAAGTGAGAGTCCACCTACAGCAGTGATTTTCATTCTTTTACCTATGGATTTTTCATTTCACTTTCACTAGTGTATCTAGAGCTACATTTGGTGAAATTATTTGCCCCGGCCTGCAGGGCTATCAATGGAAACCTAAGGTAGGGAATGGAAAGAACAAGAGACACGAAGACCGAGAGCAAGACAGGAGGTCTGATCAAGCTCTGAAAATTTTATTTTGCAGCCGCAATATATGCACACACAATGAAGAAGTTCTGCTAAGGTAGTGGGGGAGGGAGGTGGGTGAGCGACTTTCTAAACGCTAGATGGTAATCTCAGCTCCAATGGTCGGAATGTCCTCTTACCGGCTATATGAGAGACTTAGCTAAGGCCTTGGCTCCCGGCAACTATTATTAATTTTTTTTTTTAACATAGAGACAGAGGCACTGAAGTTTTCCTTTAGTGTAGTAGGAGTGAAGTTCTAATATAGGTCATGTAGGTCATGGTGAGGCAGCCCTCTATCCAGTTGAACTATTCAGCCATTATCTGGTGAGAAATTCTTAATTTCCATTGCATTTTCCATCTGTGAAGTGTATATTTAATAAAATTCAGCTCCAGGGAATGAACCAGTGGCCTTGTGTATGAGTGATACCTCTGTGTAATATCTCTGGCCCAAGCTTTTATTCTGTATACTTACTGAGAAGGAGAGAAGAAAGGGGAAGTAGAGAGAGAAGAAAGGAGAAACACGAAAATACTGCTCTACCATCCATGGAACTCACTTGATGTTGTTCATAATGCTCCCATGTGGTACTGGGAATTGAACTCACTACCTCATGCATAGTGAAGCATGCATCTATCCCCTGAACTATTTTTTTGGCCTAATGCAGATAATCCACCATGATGCTAGTACTGTTATCTTGAGTCTTAAATACAATAATTTGTGTTAAGAGCATATCCTTTTTAGCTTAATAACTGTTAGCTGATATGGTTTACTCAGATGCTAACAATTACTACTATTTTGCAAAGCTAGCCAAGTTTAAGAGTTACTGAGGTAAAAATGTCTAAAACAGTTTGAAATTTTCCTCATTTCTTCAATTTAAGCAGAGTCATACTGTACCAAGAGCTTACATAAGTAAATGAGTTTTTGGTCTACTCTAACTAAAGTACTCCATAACAGTGAGTTTATAACTAAGTCACCTTACCTATATTTGACAGGCTGGGATGTAATCTGATGATGAAGAAACTCATGGTACTAGAAAGAGAGAGATGTCTGTTGGGCAGAGGAGCAGATACTTCAAATAGATTGCAGGTTTGAAGAGGAATGAGTTAACTGAATTTTTATTAGTTTCTGAATCCTCAAGTATATATGAAAACAACCGTACTGATAGGATAAAACAAGTTTAATTAAAAAATTGATGAATTAGGGACACATTTTCTTGATCTTAATTATAAAGATAATAAAAACATCAAGTGTCTTAGAAAGAAATTTAATGTGTATATGATTCTGAGATTTGTCTAGCTATCTTCATCAAGATGTGTATTTCTAATTATAGATGGTAAAATCAAAATAGTTTTGTTATTTATTACTGAATATCTAAGTAGACCAAACTGGGTAAAATCAACCTAAGAGAATCTCAGTAAGTGGCAATAATTTGAATGGTTGGATCAAAATATTTTTCTGTGACTCCCATACAGGGGAACCACTAAGTTAAGCAAACAAATTGTTAAATTGTGAAAGAATACATACACAGAGCCTGCCTTTAGTAAGGATGTGTAGACAGGCACCCAGCCTGGTGTGAGAGGGTGTGTAAGACAAATCTGAGTTCCTGCTTTGCCTAGAGGAGCCTCTGCTTTGCTCTGTTTGCTTTGTAACTCTGAACAGTCACTTTGGAGACCAGTCCTGGGTAGGAAATGGCCCAGTAGGAATTTCTACTTTAAATATAAATTAGAATAGAGTTGCTCTTCTCTCCTAAATACTAGGACCAACCAGGTCCTGAGGAATTTGAAATGAGGCAATCTACATGAAAATGCTTTTGCCCATTCTAAAGTCCTACTAACTTCTTCACAAGTTACAAAGTGGCTTTACGAGTTTGATCTCATTTAATCTCCATAATAACTGAATGGTGGGAACTACTATCAATCCCTTTTTTTTTTTGTTTTGATAAAATGACTAAAGCTAAAAGATCAAACACATTTCTGTGCTCCTTTCCCCACCTGATAGTGAAATATGGGGCTCTGAGTGTCTTAATAACTGTTGAACAAAGGTTGAGATGGAGGCAGAGCAGGGAAGGGTAGGAGGATTGCTGGTAATAAGATGAATTCATCAAGGGTGAGCAAGATGAAGGAAGGATGGGAGCTGTGTGTGCAGTCACACTTATACAGACAGTTGAGGACTCCATAAATACCATCTTGAAAGTGGAAGTAGCTCAGACACTTGGGACACTACCTCAAAAAGAAAGATCTAGAGAGGGAGGATTAAACTGCTGTTTAATTGTTGGGGACACGTTCACAATGCCCTTAGAGAAGCAATTTGGAAAAGAGTGAGTTGGAAACCTTGGGGGAAAGTCAGAATCTTTAGTCATAAAACACCTGAACAAGACATAATTATTAGCCTCGAGCTTTATTTTAATGATGTACTACGTCTTAAATATAATACCGACAGTTTGCTGGAAGATGCCAGCTGCTCAGAAAGAATGAAACAAAAGGAAAAGAAGGGCCATTTGTAATGAGTCTGGATCTTTGTATAACCTGTCATTCTGCTCCTCTGATGCTCCGGTGCCCCCAAGGGGCTGACAGAATGTGCTGGCAGATGCCATGGGACATCTGCTGGCAATCCTCTGGGTTCTGAGTGGTCCCCACTTTGATCAGTCACCTAGTATGTACCTCAGTGAATTTCAGCAGATGGTGAAAGAGAACCAGAAGACTATCCCAGGGTAAATATGGGGTAATCAGACCTTCCCGTTGGAATCTGGATATCTGGATTCAAATTCTGATTTTAAATTTAACAGATAACTCAGCTTTCTGAACTCTTAGCTTCTTATGTACTTGATAGCACTAAATCTAGGTAGTTGAAAGGCTTTTGATGACAATTAAGCTTATCTGAAAATGTTTGGGGAATATTAGGCACCAGTGCTATTCCTGTGGTTCAAAATTGGCATGATGCCCCTGTTCCTGGCAGTCATTTTTAACAGAGGGTGAGAGACATGAAGAGATGTGTCTGTATCACTTCCCTCCTGCAGATGGGGACAAGGTTTGAACTGGGGTCTTCACATATAGTAATGTGAGCTCTTTAGTGGATGTGCCACCACCCAGACTCTACACGTCATTATTTCAATATCTCTTAGGGAAGATCAAATCCCAAATAAAATATTTTTATTACTAGTCATTTACAGAATTATGGTATTTTAGAAACATATTTTCACATTTACAAATGAGTTTTGTGCCTCTCTTCCTTCTGATAATCATCATATTCTCAAGAGACAGTTTGGTTATTATGATGATGATGAAATATTGATAATTATTTATAATTATTATAAATAACAATTATTTATTATTATTTATAATAATAACAAAATATTTATAATCAACTTCATGGTTGTCTGGAAGACGCCTTTTTGTTTTTATTAATGATCTTATTCTCTATATTATGAAAATATATCCCTACCTTAAATTGAAACTATGTGCCTGGCTGAATAGACAGTCTCATTTAGAGAAATGAATAGCTTAGTGATTTTCTTTGACATTTTCACTTAAAATTAATTTGAAAATTTTAGTCTTTTGGTAAAGAATCAGATGATCCCTTCAAAACATATGAATTTTAACTCATATCATTATTGCTAAGAATCCATACAGGCATACCCGAGCTGGCTTATGTTTTACTTTTCTCCATAATCAGGCACTTAGCTGTACTTCTTTTCTCCCACAGTGTCCACATATAGCTCCATCATTGTTTTTCCTGTGTCACAGTATAATCCATTTTAGAGGTTTTATTGCCCCTTGTATCAAAGGCAGTGTAAAGATACACCCTTGATTTGTTTGTCTTCATGACAAACAAAGCCCTTAGAGAGGGCTTGATACAGTGCCTGGTATATTATACTTTGATGAAGTTGCTTTTGGCAACAATAACAAATGATCTAGTTCAAAATGGCTTAAGAATGTAGTATTAATATTGTAAGAAACTCAGAGGTAGGATGGTTCTAGGATTGGTTAACTTATTAGCTTCTTGATTTACACCCAGGATTGCAGTAATTTACCTCTTTCCATTTTAGGATGCCTCTATGACAGTCATGCTTTGTGCATTAGATCAAATGTCCTCCATCTACTTCTTTTTAAAGTTCTATCCCATCCACCCTACTTCTAGTCTTAGCTAGACTTCTACCATCTCATTGACTAGAAACTAATTGTCTCCTATTCTAAACCACCAATATGGTAGTAATGGTACCAAAATAGACTTGGGTTAATTAGAAGTCACCTCTGGGCAGACATGAGGACAGTAATTAACTGTTAAATTTATGTAAGGATTCTTTTTTACCAGAAGAAGACATTATTACCCAGTTGATATAAATAAACATGGGGGCTAGATGATAGCAAACTTAGTTGAGTGTACACATTACCATATACAAAGATGTGGGTTGAAGTGCCTAGTCCCCACCTCTAGGGAGGAAACTTCACAAGTGGTGACAGTGCTGCAGGTGGCTGCAGGTGTCTTTCTTTCTCTCTCTCTCAACTCCTTCCTTCTCTTTTTCTCTCTGTCTCTATCTCTCTATCTAAAAAAGAGATAAAGAAGAACCCTAAAACTACATTTATACAACTCCTGGTATGGTCTGTTATCTTTGGTAAAAGAGAAATATTAATATTAGTAGTTATAACCAGAATGTATATAGCACATTACAGTTTATAAATTGCAGTCTTATATATTGCCTCCTGGAATTTCACAAAACCACTAAAGAAGATGAATACATATTATTATTGTTATGATCACTTTACATCAGAAGTTTCAGGTCCAAAGACAAATAGTCTTGGGTGCAGCACAGTCTCATATTGAAGCTCTTTGCTGAAAGCACAGGTGTGTGTGTATGACTTTAAGCTGAATTCTGCTGACTGAAGAAATATCTCATCCCAATCACCCTTGTTTATGTCTAACCTACTGGAATTTAAACTTTTCTATCTTTGGACAAATTAAATAGTAACAAAGATACACTTACAGAGATTGATGTTTGTGATTCTTCTAAATAAAATTACTCTACAATGTAACCTTATCACCAGTGAACCTCATCTACTTGTATTGAGTTTCATTCAAGTCAGCATTTTAAATAATAAACCACTTACTTTTAGATAGAGTGAAATATTAGACAGTGAGAAGTGAAAGACCATAGTACTGAAGCTTCCATCAATGCAATAGGTATTGGGCTTGAACCTATGTTGTGCTTATGGCAAAGTAGTGGATTATTCAAGTGAACTATTTTATCAAGCTTTAATAAAAATATTTATTTATTTATTTATTTACCACTAGAGGGGGAGAGTATCATGTTGACACATGGAATTGACTCTGGACTTCATGTGTGAGAGTTCATCACTATCCACTGTGCCACCTCCTGGATTAGTAATTCACTTTTTTTAAAAAGATTTATTCTCATCAGAGAGAGAGATACAGATAGAGATAGAGATAGAGGGGGGTGTGAGAAAGGGAAAGGTGGAGGGAGAAGGACAGAAAGTACAGTTCAATTCTGCTATATGATTGTGAATGAGAATGAACCTGAGGATCTCTGGGGCTTCAGGAATGAAAGTCTTGTGTGCATTCAAGGTACTGTCTCCCTCACTCAGTAATTCACTCTAAAATAAGAGAAAAAATTAAACCTTATCATTTACTTGGGAAAAGTCTCTAACAAAAGAGACAGCCCCCCCCCCCCCAAATAAACATTAACACACATGACTTGTATGGAACAGATGCATTGAATTATATGTAAAAAAACATTCTATCATAAAAGATGAGAAGACACTGCACTAAAGGAATAAGAATAGAATTTGGTAAAAGGAATAAATAATAATAAAAAGCTTTCCTAACTATTTTGTAAAGTTAAGTAATCTTCCTTGACTTCATTTTTTCTGCTGCAGTATCAGGGTATTATTTATACTAGTGTACCTGAAGTATTAACAGTATTAGGGACATGGAAGTTTTCATTCTTTAAATATATAATGAAAAGTATGTAAAGTCTTAGAAAATAATATTTAGAGTCTATTTTAGGAAATAAAACCAAAATGTAGGAAAATTGAAATGATAAAAAAATAAGTTTCAAACTGAAGTTGGTGTATTGCACCAAAATAAAAGACTCCAGGGTAGGGGGATGGGTGGGAGATACAGGTCCAAAAAGGATGACAGAGGACCTAGTGGGGGTTGTATTGTTATGTGGAAAACTGAGAAATGTTATGCATGTACAAACCATTGCATTTACTGTAGAATGTAAAACATTAATTCCCCAATAAAGGAATTAAAAAAAAAGTTTCAGAGGCATGGCAATGGAGTAGCAGCAGCTGCATTTTGCTCTCTGACATCAACTAGGAAAAGCAACAAAAATCACCTGAAAACTCAACAAAAATATAACCAGGATCTCTTTAAAACCTCACAAGCCACAGATGAGTAGAAACACGTGTGGGTCATGCACAGAAATGGGGTGGGGGGAGCAAGTCCCAGGACTAAAAGGCTGTATACTTCTGGGTCTGAGTTAAAGAAACAAAAGCTTAAAAAAAAAAAAAAAAGAAAAAGAAAAGAAAATCACCTAACCCACAGGTGAGTACAGACATATATGACTTTAGGACACAAAAGGGGTATATGAGTGATTCCCAGGATTAAAACCCAGTGCTCAGAGGCTGCAGGCACCAAATTAGATTGGCAGCTGAGACACCACTTCAGGTTCGAGTTTTAGCAACAAAAAGACTGTTAAAAACAAACAAACAAGGGAGTCTGGTGGTAACAGTGGGTTAAGCACACGTGGTAAGAAGCGCAAGGACTGGCATAAGGATCCTGGTTTGAGCCCTGGGCTCCCCACCTGCAGGGGAGTTGCTTCACAGGTGGTGAAGCAGGTCTGCAGGTGTCTATCTTTCTCTCCCTTTCTCTGTCTTCCCTTCCTCTCTCTATTTTTCTCTGTCCTATCTAACAATGACAACATCAATAACAACACAATAACTACAACAACAAAACAAGGGCAACAAAAGGGAAGATAAATAAATAAATATAAGAAAAAGAACAACAAACAAACAAACCACCACCTAAAAACTCACCAATTTACAACTGTGACTTCTTGAGTCTCCATTGCTATTGGCCTATTGCTATTGGAACAGCAGCAGGGAAATCCTATATTAACATCAGTGTCACAGAACCAGCTCAGTGGCTAGGATAAAAATTTCTCTTCCTCCACCAAAATATATAAATAATGAAATTAAGCACCTTAGTCACAGTGCCTTTTGCTAACCAACAAAATCCACTACATGAGGAAATATGTGGACAGCAATGACAGAAACTCCAAATGACCAGGCACAGAGCTAGAAAAAAAAAAAGACAGCCATAGAGTTCAGAAAGCTCATTATTAAATAAATTTAAGAACTAGGTGATCCTTTTATCAAAGTCTTACAAAGTATATAAAACAAACAAACAAACAAACTTCAAACAGAACTGCAGGGCCTAAAGAACACTTTGAATGCAGTTCAGGTTGAGCTAAGAGGCATTGGAAGTAGACTTAACCAGGTGGAGGAGAGAACATCAACACTAGAAGAGACGTCCACCACATTCTGAAAACTTAAAACTCTTGGAGAGGAAATGTTTAGGAAAAATGAATCATTTCTCAACCAAATAGTAGAGTCTATTAGAAGGACAAACATCAGAATTATTGGGATCTCATATTCAAAGAAATTTTAACAAAGAACTTTCCATACCTGAGTAATGTTCAAAATATAGAAATCCAAGAATATGAACACACACCTAAATTTTTCAATCCAAAACGACACACAATAAGACATATTTTTATAAAACTATTCAAAACCACAGATGAGGAAAAAAAAAAATACTATAGCTTGCCCCTGCTTCCTTTCCCTAAAGGAATAAAGTCACATACCAAGGCAGAACCATCAGGCTTTCATCAGATTTCTCATCACAAACCCCAGAGGCAATAAGGGAGTGGATGGCATATTCAAAAAGTATTAAAAGATAAGAATTGCCAGCCACAAATTCTGTATCCTGCTCAATTATCCTTTAAATATCAGGGAGAAATAAAGATCTTTTTGAACATTCAGATACTGAAGGGATTTGACACTACCAATCTCCCTTGCAAGAGTTGGACTCTGAGAAGAGTCCAACATGAAAAGAAGAGAGGGGAATCCCAACTTTTAATGTGAAGATCAAGATTAGAATAGAACCAAGGACACAGCCACAACAGGGAAAACCAGACACAGGAATGGGGACAGTAAAATAGAGCAAGACAGTCCAGTGTTGGTGAACCCAGGACAACTTGAAAAAAACTCTTATAGACAGATTTACTAAAAGCCAAAATAAACTAATAAAATAATGGACCAAAGAATTAAACAGTTCTCTAAAGAAGAGATACACATGGCACACAGACATATGAAGAAATGCTCCACTTCACTTATCACTAGAGAAATGCAAATTAAAAACATGCTGAGATACCATCTTACACCTGAGAGAAGGACTTACATCAACCAGGAAAGGACATGTCTTAGGTTGTAGAGAAAAGGCAACTGTTACACTGATCGTGGGAATTCAAACTTTGAGAGACTGTGTAGAGAATCCTTGAACAAATAAAAATGGAATTACCTTACTACCCAGCAAATCCACTCTCGAGCATTTATCCAGTGAACACTCAAGCACTAATTAGAAAGGACATATGCATCCCTGTGATCATAGCTGCGTAATCCACAATGGCCAGAGTGGAAGCAGCCTAAATGCCTATCAAAAGATGACTGGCCAAAGAATTTATGGGATATATAGTCCACTGAATACTACTCAGCAATAAAAAAAATGATATTGTGTCCTGTGGGACAAAAATGAATGGAACTGGAGGTGATTATGATTAGCAAAATAAGTACAGATAGGAAAGACAACTACCAGATGGTTTCACTCACATGGAATCAAAAGATTTGATTTCCATAAACTTTCCAAAAAACAAATCCAAACAAAACCAAAACAAGAAAACTGTAATACATACAAGAACTATGGCGGCTATATTTGTGAGCTGAGAGGGTGGGGATAAAGAATTTTTGTGGTGGTTGTAACAAGTTATTAATAACAAGTAAAAAATTAAAAATCAAGTCATTCTAAGAGTTCAAACATAAAATGAATATAAATTTGAAAGAGTGAAAAAGATTTACAAAAATGGAGAGAAGGAAATTATTAGGCATAGCACAAAATGATTTTTTTTTTTGCCTCCAGGGTTATTGCTGGGGCTCAGTGCCTGCACCATGAATCCATTGCTCCTGGAAGCTATTTTTTCCCTCCTCTTTTGTTGTCCTTGTTGTGGTTTTATTGTTGTTGATGATGTCATTCGTTGTTGGATAGGAGAGAGAAAAATCGATAGAGGGGAAGACTGAGATGGGGAAAGAAAGATGAAGCGACTCCCCTGCAGGAGGAGAGGCCGGGGCTGGAACCAGGATCCTTACTCCAGTCCTTGCACTTTGTGCCACGTGTGCTTAATGCACTGCGCTGCTGCCTGACCTCCCAAAATAATTTTTATAGAATAAAATATACTTTTCCAGGTTTAAAGGACCCACTGATCTGAATGATCAGCTTAACAAATGAAGACAAAAACATTCGTATAAAATTTCAGAATGCTAGGGTAAGGAAAGTGACCTAAAATATCTTAAAGAGGAAAACTAAAACCAGGTTGATTATGGAGGGTTGCGAATGAGAATCACATTAAGCGTCAACATTTGAAGCCAGGTGACAAAATGAAAAGGTTTTAATTGTGATGACAGAAAATAAAACAAAACCAAAAAAATATGATGAGATTTGGCAGTGGTGCACTTGGCGGAACACATGTTACAATATGCAAGGACCCAGGTTTAATCCCTCAGTCCCCACCTTTTCCTTTCAATTTCTTTCTCTCTCACATGTATATGTATATTGTATATGTATATGTATATAAAAGCTATGGCTTGGTTATACAACATATATATAGCATTTATTAATGGAATAATGGAATAAAAATATCTGGATACTTCTATGTTGTCAAAAAATGTCTCAGGAAGCTACTGGAAGATAACTGTTGAACTAACAGAATGAACCATTAAAGAAGAAAAAAATAATCTAGAAAATAGGATCTTACATAGGGGACAGGAAAAGGAAAGTGGTTTTTTTAAAAATTTATTTATTGGGGAACTAATGTTTTGCACTCGACAGTAAATACAATAGTTTGTACATGCGTAACATTTCCCAGTTTTCCATATAAGAATACAACCCCCACTAAGTCCTTTGTCATCCTTAGGAAAAGGAAAGTTTCAAGGTAAAGTTAGGTTGTCCTAGACTAAGAGCTATGCAGTTCAGTTATTATTAAGTCTGATCGGAGCAGGTGAACAAAGTGATTTAAGAAGAAGTGATTTAATATATAACATACAAAGAAATGAGACAGTTACTGACTCCAAGAGAAAACAGTGTCATATGAAAAAAGAAATAGAGCCATATTAGTGCTCAGTGTTTGTTTATTGCCTCCTGGGTTATCATTGGGGCTGTGAATCCACTACTTTTGGCAGTCATTCCCCATTCCCCCCCCCCCAACCCCCCAGTTTACTGGACAGGACAGAGAGAAATTGACAGAGGAGGGGGTGATAGAGGGGCTCGGCCCAGATCCTTGCGTGGGTCCTTGGTGCTTAGTACTATATGCGATTAACTGGGGTGCACCACTGCCCAACCCTGTGCTCAGTACTTATATCTATCTTTTTTGGGGTCATTGCTGTAGCATCATTGCCTCAGGATGACATTTTTTAATATAGAAAGAGGGGAAGTAAGTTACCATATCACTAAAGCTTCCCTTAGTGTGGTGGCAACCAAACTTGAACCTGGGCTGTGCGCATGGCAAAGCAGGGACCACTTGCCAACGCATCTTAACTTTCTAAGTTACATTTTTTAAGCGAGAGAGACTGCAGCATGGAAGCTTCCTCTAGAAACACAGCCCTCCCATGTTGTGTTCTGGGTGCTTGAATTCAGTATGTTTGGCTGCAAAGTCCACTTTGTATACAGTTCTGATAAGTTTTAGCATTTCTTATGTACACACATAACATTTTGCATCCCTGGCAATTTCCAGTCAGAGATTCTTTAAAGTGAAACAAAAAGGTAATGTTTCGTATAATGCTTTTAATATTTTTCTATTATTATTCTTATTTTTTAAATTTTTATCTTTATTTTATTTTAATTTTTTATTATCTTTATTTATTTATTGGATAGAGACAGTCAGAAATTGAGCGGAAGGGAGAGACAGAAGCAAAGAGACAGAAAGACACCTGCAACCCTGCTTTACTACTCACAAAGCTTTGCCCCTGCAGGTGGGGACCCGGGCTCGAACCTGGGTCCTTGCACATTGCAACATGTGTGCTCAAACAGGTGCGCCACCACCCAGCCTCAATTTTTATTTATAAAATGGAAATATTGACAAGATTTTTCTTTTTGTTTTACATTTAATTTTTTTAATTTAATTTTTAATTTTAATTTTTACAAGTCTACAATGTCAAGTCTCTTTCAGGTATTCATTCTAGCTTTTAAAGAAGCATTTATTTGTTTTTAGATATTTATTCATTTACATGAGAGAGCAGAAGGGGAGAAATCTGTCTGGTACATGTGATGGAGAAGATTACAGGTGGGACCACATACTTTAACTTCACACTCTAGCCACTGCACAACCCTCAGGACTGATTTATTTGTTTTAAGACATAGTTTGTAGGCTTATGAATATTTAGCAATTTCTTCACATTTGTGAAGAAACAGAACTTTTTTTTTTTTTTTTGCTTTATATTCCCCTTCTGTTCAATTTTTTTTTTTCTTTATGGTAGGGATTAATACTTTACAGTTGACAGTAAAATAACAGTAGTTTGTACATGTGTAAAGTTTCTCAGTTTTCCACATAACAACTCAACCCTCCAACCTAGGTCCTCTGCTATTATGTTCCAGACCTGAACACTCCCCACCACCATAGAGTCCTTTCCTTTGGTGTAATACACCAAGTCCAGTCCAACTAACAGAACTAATTTTTGTGGACCCTACTATCTGCTTGGCTGAGAGGAAACAAATGGGAAGAGTGAAGAGCAGCCTAACTTTTGAGATGCTCTGTATACTGTTGGTAACTGCTGACTTATTTTACAAAGAGAATGGAAAATGTCTTGAGTCTGATATATTAATTAGAAGTTGCTTAAAATGACTTTTATATTACTTCCATCTGAATGTAACTACAAATGAAAACCATTAGCTTTTAACTACTGAGGTGATAAAAAATATGCTTTCTCTGAAGTATAGTGTGGTTTGTGAAACTTTCTAGATACAAATGATTTTAAACAAATCTCCACTTTATGCCATATGACAGAATAAAAATGTTCATAATAGCTTAGAGAAAAAGATAATGTTTTATGTGTCACTAGAGTAAAGTGTAAAACAAATATTTTACAATTTTCTGTGGCCTGTTTATTGTTTTGATTTGACTCAAATAACCTTTCCTTGTTATTGCAATTGACTTCCTAATGCATCTTCTCAATCGTGTGGGCAGATACAGAGAAGTTTAAATGCATAAATAATGTAAGTTGATGTAGCAATATATTTTCTTTGTTTTCACATTATACATATAGCACAAGTTCTAATAAAACTAGACTGGAATATATTACAATATTACAAATTCATTTGGTTAGTATTCGGTTACCGAGTGAAAAAAAAATATGTGGTTTGAATTAAGAATGCATAGTCCATTACTTACATGTCACCTCTTATGCTTTATTCTGACTTTTGTGCTTATCATGTTTTATTAACATTTTGAAGTTGCAAACCTGAATAGAATGAGAGCCATGTCACAAAATCGAGATGAGGGTTGGTATATGTTGGCACATGAGAGTCCTGAGAGTAACTGTAGAGACATTTGTTCTCAGGTGCAGAGATTCAAACTACTGCTGTGTCCTCAGTGAATTGTGCATGTTGATGGTCCAGTCTAGCATGTCTGTATCACTGGATCCATACTCAATTCCTGTTAAGAATGCCAACCCTGGGGCTCAACAAACACTATTACTACTCTTCTCTGAAGGTAGAACCAAAGAATGTAAATTTAAAATAAACTCTTATGAACAGTAGTGTTTAAGATTTTTCTTAGGTCAGATTCAGAAAAAAAAAAAAGCTTTGCCAGAGTAGTTTTAATCATGACGTATATCTGTTTGTCTGCCCACTTATCTGTCTAGCTATCTATGTTTGCCACTAGGATTATTGCTGAGGCTCTGTGCCTACATGATTCCACTACTCCTACCTGAGTTTTTTCAAGATAATAGTGAGGGGAGAGAGTGAGAGGAAAAGAGGGAGAGAGAGCAGAAGAAAGGATTGGCATTGCAGCACTACTCCATTGCTCATGAAGCACCCCTCTGTGGATTTCCCTTTTGGTGGCCAGAGGCTCAGACCTGGGCCCTTGCATCTGATGAAGTGTGTGCTCTACTTAGCTATCTCACAGTTCTATGACACACGATTTATTAGGGAAATATTTTTCCGAAAAATCCATGAGATTGAGATGAAGCAGGATGTGGGAAAAGGAGAGAGGTGAATACTGGTATGTTTTAAAGTGAAAATTTGATTTCACTTTGATACAGGGGGTGGATTGTAGAATTGTTTCTCTTGGAGAAAATGGTATCATGACTAGCGTGCTTCATTCAATTATAGGTTGTGTACTCTGTGTGAGTGGAGAGTAGAGGAGCTTGCTACAGACCTTCTCTGGTGAGGCAGTTCTCAATAGCAGATGGCAGTGTTCTTATCAAAGAAATAGTTGTGAAGCCCTTGGGAGTCCATGTTTATAGTAGCTGGGAGATGAATGTTCACATGCTAGTTGCTAGTATGCCAAACTCCTAAATATATTACAAAACAGAATAGAAAGGCTTTCTATATCATGCTATGATTTATGAATCTTTTATAATGAGCCATCAAGCAAGATTCTATGTGGTATGAAATGACCAGTAACAATGGAGAGGGGGATTTATTCAAGGTTTAGGCCAATCAAGTCTGTTTGGGAATCTCAGGACTCTCGGATTAGGGCCCCAGCTGATGGAATGCCCTGATAGTGACTAAAGAGTCATCGTTAAAGTATGCCAGTCTTGCTTTTGCGGTTCTTGCTTTGATAAGGTTAGCTTTGGAGTGAGTGAGAGAACTATTATAGTTATGTAATAGCAATAATAACTGTAATAGTAGGTAAGGAGGGTATCTAAGTCTAAGTAGACACTATTTCATTAGTAACTTGACTCACTACAGACTGTTGTGTATTTTTGCTTTCAGGTATATATTTTGCCCTCATTTATGGATACATGTGAAAATATGCTCTATCTTACGGGACCTGGTCTATATCTACGTTTTGGGATTTTGTTAGGAAGTGAACCTCCTGGAATGGAATTAGAGAATACCTTGAAAGGAAAGGTCTCACCCGAGTAATGAGGGTGAAGGGTTGGCATTCCATGCCTGATGTCTCTGGACACAGTCTGAAGTGAAGCATGCTGAGATGGTACTCGTTGCATTGATTAGGTTGGGATCGGTGGATGCAATATTATTTGGTATGACATGAAAAAAGCATGCAGGAAAGTGAGCCCCTACCCCCAGAGGTACCAGGACTGGGGGAAATATATGCTCTATAGTAGAAGTGGGAGGCTCCTGTTGTCTTAGGGTTTAAGAAGACAATAGATAGTTATTGTTATAATCACATTATTTGGCAATTGGGTTAACTTTGAAAAATCCCTTTGTTAGGATTAGCTGTATCATACACACCATCACCATAATTTGACATTATTTGTATATAGATATCTTGCCATTCTTTTCTGGCTTTTAGAGTTTGAGTGGAGAAGTCTGCTGATAATCTTATGGGTTTTCCCCTGTATGTGACTTTTTGTTTTTCTCTTGCAGCCTTTAGGATCCTTTCTTTATCCTTCTTTTCATTGTAACTATGATGCGTCTTGGCGTCTTCAGGTCTGGGTTGATTCTATTTGGGACTCTCTGGGCCTCTTGAATCTTAATGTCCTTTCTGTTGTTTAGGTCTGGGAAGTTTTCTTTTATTATTTCCTCTAGAATGTTTATTGCCCTTTCCTTTCTTCTGTTTCCCTATTCTTTACCCCTTTGGGGGTATGGACCAAAATTCTTTATGGGGTGCAGAAGGTGGAAGATCTGGTTTCTGTAATTGCTTCTCCCAGGCACATGGATGTTGGCAGGATGATCCATTCCCCTAGCCTGTCTCTGTTTTTCACCAATGGGATGATGCTCTGGTGAGGTGGGGTTCCAGAACATATTGGTGAGTTCATCTGTCCAGGAAAGTCAGGATGATGTCATGGTAGCGTCTACAACTTGGTGGCTGAAAAGCAGTAAAATATAAAGCTGGGCAAATTTTTTAAAAATCAGGAACATGAAGGTAAGAATAGGGCAGATGGAACTAAGGGTCTTGGTGTGGGAAGAGGAAGTCTGTTTTAGGTATATTCCAAGAGGCCCATGACTCTAGTAATTTTTTCCTGAGCCTGATAGCTAACATGCAGGTAGGCTAAAAGTATTGTCTGGGAAGAAGGTGTAAGAGTTGAGAATAGGACTAGAAAGCTGGATCAGGGCAGAAAGTATATCCCAGATATGAGAAAGTATATAAATACCATTAACTTTAGATCCTGTTGATCTGACCTAGGGCCCCTATCTATTCATATTTAACATAAGAGCCTGTGTAACCTCTGCATCCCTGTCAGTCTGAGCTCACAGTCCACAGTCCATGCCTCTGAGGTTACAGCAAGGGCTCTGTGGCTGAACTACCAATCAACTGCTCCTGGAGGCCGTCTTTTCTTTTTTTTTTTTTTTAGCATAACATATTTATTGACAAAATTATGCATAGCATCAAAGGAAATGAAGAAGATCAAAGATGTTTATGTGACAGACACCATGGAGTAACTGTTGAGGTAGATGTAGCAGGTAGTTATACATTGTCAGGCTGCGCGGAGGAGAAGAGAGAGCGAAGAGGGAACACAAATCTTTATTTGCATGGCACCTCAGAGTTGGGGAGAGCATAGTGGTTCGGACCACGAGGAGGTAGCAAAAATGGCCACCTCCCGGACCATCTTCCTTTGCGTCTAATCACCAGTGTGAAAAGTGGGCAAGAGAGATGAGGGGCAGAAGAAGGACTTTATAGGGAACCAACCAGGAGTGACGTGTCAGGACAGGATTGGTTGAAAAAGGCACTGTGAGAATATTGGGGGAAGTGGCAAAGCCTGAGGGGACAGCTTGGTAGATGTGACTACATCTGCATAATTCCCCAGCAATACATTATATGGAAAGGTAAAAATCTATTTATCTTAATGAAAAAAACATTAGAATTCAGGTAGGGGTGTTTAAAACATAAATATACTAGCTGTTGTCTAAATGTCATTGTGTCAAGTACACTGCTTTGATGCCCTAAAAATGTGGATTGATGTTCTGGTTATCTTGTGTACAATTCCCAGACTTTCAGGAAGAATTCTGGTGGTCAGATTTCATGGGTAAGTGCATGTGGCTTTTACCCTCAACTTGTGAGCTGGTAATAGTTTAACTCATGTCCTATTCTTTAGAGCATAGGAGTCATAACAGAGGACATTCTTGTGTTCTTCAGTAAGCAAGCCTCATAATATTTTAGACAAAGAAAGGTACCTGGAATGTACCTGGTAAGAACAAAAGGCAAACATATTCTTACAAGCATGTAGGCTTAGGTAAAAATTAGTAGGATTTTTAATAACAAGTACCAGGAAATTTGGGATCAGCAAACTCGTCAACAAGATGCGATAGATATCTATATGTAGAGTTTTGTGTGGGCATATGTTTTCAACTTACTTGCTTAAGTAATCAACAATGGTCTTTTTGCATTATATAAAAATATATTTAATTTTGTAGCACACCACCAAACTGTCTTCCAAAGTGGCAGCTACAATTTTCATTCTAATAGCAATGAAGGAAAGTTCCATTTTTTTTATATCCTTGATGGCATCCATAAATCCTTAAGGAATACAATATTTAATTATCCAAAGCATTTCCTGTAGATATTGATTTTATAAATCTATTGTCATTTATAGTCAATTTTCAGAAGTGTTCAATGTAGTAAATTCAGTAAGGTTAAATCTGTAGGTTTCAAAGACAATGTTAATAACCTGTGCCATCTGCACTACTGAGAAAAGCCAAAGAATATATTATTAAGTAATTTAAACTTTTTCAAATACAGAATATTCATATAGCTTACAAAAACTCTGTGAAAACTAAGCAATTAGTATATTACCCCCTCTAAGATAGGCAGGAAGATATTTTTGTCCCAGTAACTTTGCATATGAACTAGTAGGTATTAATATCCTAAATTTGAGTAGTTGTGTACATGTTAGAATTTTAGTTGCATTGCATAAACAAAATTCAGCATATAGCTGGAAAGTCCAAAAGTCATTTCAACAATGTTGATCATTCACAGCTTAACACTTTCATATGTACAATCTATGACTTTTTTCCTTTTCTGCTCACATAATAATAAATGATCTCAAATTTTTCTTTTTTTTTTCCTTTTTAAAAAATATTTATTTATTCCCTTTTGTTGCCTATATATACATATATATGTATTTTATTTGTTTTTTATTTTATTTTTGAGAGAGATGCAGAGAAAGACAGAGAGAAATACCAGAGCACTGCACAACTCTGGCTTTTGGTGGTGCGGGGGATTGAACCTGGGACTTCAGAGCTTCAGGCATGAGAGTCTCTTTGCATAACCATTATGCTACCTACCCCCCCCGTACTTTCTATCTATGTAGTTTCTTGTATTATGTACTTTATTCTATATTATGTACTTTATGTCCTTATATGTACTTTTTCTTTATATAAAGACATTTAAATAATTAATTTAAAATAGTTGTTGTGGGGATTGGGCAGTGGTGCAGCAAATTTTTCTGTTATTATAAGAAAATTCTGTTTTTGACACATAAGATAATCTTAGTCTGTTTAATATATATATACACATACATGTATATATATGACACATGATTTTGTGTCTACATGACTCTATCCCTGTTGACTTTTTTTTTTAAGTTTCCTTATTGGGGAATTAATGCTTTACATGGATGCATTGGATCGACCTTCCCGTGGTGCATCCCGTGAGTACCCAATCATTGGGGAAACTGACGATCCTTCCTAGCCGACTGAATCCACATGGATCCCAGTCACTTTCAAAGCCAGCAGCAAGCAGCTCCTGACAGCTTTCAACCTGATGCTGTTGACTGGCTACGGAAGAAGGGCAAACGCTAGAAGAAGAAGAATGCTTTACATTTGACAGTAAATACAATAGTTTATACATGCATAACATTTCCCAGTTTTCCATATAACAATACAACCTCCACTAGGTCCTCTGTCATCCTTTTTGGACCTGTATTCTCCCTACCCCCCACCCCAGAATATTTTACTTTGGTGCAATACGCCAATTCCAGTTCAGGTTCTACTTGTGTTTTCTCTTCTGATCTTGTTTTTTCAGCTTCTGCCTGAGAGTGAGAGTGAGATCATCCCATATTCACCTTTCTGTTTCTGACTTATTTCACTTAACATGGAGGCCATCTTTTTTCCTTTTTTTTTTTTTTTCCATTTTATCCGATAGGACAGAGAGAAATTGAGCGGGGAAGGAGAGATAGAAAGGGAGAGTAAAAGATAGATATCTGCAGAACCTGCTTCACTGTTTGTGAAGTGTCCCCGCTGTAGGTGGGGAGCCAGGGGAGGGAGTGGGGTTTGAACCTGGATTCTTGTGTGGGCCCTTGCATAGTACTATGTGTGCTTAACTAGGTGTGCAACCGCCTGACCCTGTATTTATTTTTTGAAAAATCATTTTGGATTGAATGACTTGCAACAGAAAGTATCTCTATGGATGAATTTAGCATTTGGATGAATAGAATGACAGATCAGCTATGTTATTATTAATGTATGAAATGGATTCACTGGAGTAGTTATGGAACATAGTTTCTTGTCTTTGGAAATGAATGAATTTTTAAAAAAAATTTATATTTATTTATTTTTACTTTTTGTGGTCCTTGCTGTTTTTAATTGTTGTAGTTATTATTGTTGTTGTTGTTGATGTCATCATTGTTGGATAGGGCAGAGAGAAATGGAGAGAGGAGGGGAAGATAGAGAGGGGGAGAGAAAGATGCCTGCAGACCAGCTTCACCTACTGTGAAGTGACAACCCTGCATGTGGGGAGGGGGGGGGCTCAAACCGGGATCCTTAAGCCAGTCCTTGCGCTTTGCACCATGTGCGCTTAACCCCACCCTGCCCTACTCCTGAAATGAATGAAATTTGCAAAACCAAAAGGCTACATAATCACGGAATTTGAAAAAAAATGAATTAAGAGTTTATTATAGGACGCATTTAGACCTCACACCCTCAATACCACCAGAATGTTAGTTTAGGAAGAGGGAGGAGGAAGAGAGAATTAATTTTCTACTCAAAGAAATTTATGTTTACTTTTTTGAGGTAGCGAATATGAAGTATCTTATCATATATCCTTTCTGACTTGGTTCAATAGACAGTTAGAATCAAATATGCTCAGTTTACATAATAATGTTACAGAGAGTAAATGAGAGGGAAGGGGAAGATAGGGAGAGAAAGACACATGCATACCTGCTTCACTGCTTGTGAAGTGACCCCATTGCAGGTGGGGAGCCGGGGTTCGAACCAAGACCGTTGTGGGTTGTTGCACTTTGTACTATGTGCTCTGAACCCAGTGTGCCACTGCTTGGCCCTCCAATCTTTATTGTTAAATTTTATTCAACTTGTCTAAATAACATTGTAAGATATACCATCACAAATCTTCATTATTATTGAAATACATTCCTTTGGAATACAACTAGATATGTATTGGATAACTGCTAACTCTGTTAGTGAGTAAAGGATTAATACATTTCATGACACCACCATCATGCTTTATTTTTACCCATTTGACATCTAGAAAAAGTTATTTTGTTACCCAGTTTTGAATCCTTGTATTTATTAGACTTGCACTTGATTATAAAGTTGAAATAAATGACATAAATAGAAAACATGAAAATAAAGCACTGCCCATATAGATGATTTATTGCATTTCTTATTTTCAATTTCCTTATTTTATTTCTGATGATTTCCATGTAAACCAAGGAATTATATTTGTTATTTCTCCCATTTTCTTGTCCCAATAGATGCATTTGTAGTTTAGGAGTAATTATTATACCTGGGTCACATCCATGGCAAGACAGCACTATTCAAGTGAGCTATTTTCCTGGCAAGTATATATAAAGACAGCATTGTGAGTTTTAGAGTACTTTACCTTGAGTTTAGTTTAGCTCGGCTTAGATTGTGCTGCGTCCTGCATGAATAAAGAGATACTGCCTACAGCTCAACCATGAATCCCTGGTCGTCTGTTACCCGCCCGTGAAGCTAGCCCGGCGAAAACAACTTAACCCATTGAAAACAATATAACCCATCGAAAACAACATATGGCGCCTACAACGTGGGACCAGACCTGCGCAACTCCCAGATAAGTGAAGACTTTGCCTACCTATGCACAATGGTCTTCTCTTTTACTTACGAAGAGGTTTGCTAAAGCCTATACTGTTTCATTATGAGACAGTTTCTCTGTCTCTGGAACATTTTACTCTGGGCCACACTTCGGTTCCCTGACTGGGAACTTTGGTTTCTTATGACCGGGATCATAGAGCTTGGGAGATGCACGGAGATTTCTCCTTGGACTTTCTGGATTCCCTCTCTCATGTTTCCCGAGGAAAAGGACTACATTTCACTCCAGGCCATAATTTCGTTCTTTATGACCGTGATCGTAGACCTTGGGACATGCATGGGGATTTCCCCTGGGACTTTCTGGACTTCTTCTCGCATGATTCCCATGGAGAAGGACTACTCTAATTTGAAGAACATTCTCAAGTACCCTGGCAGTTCCCAAGTATGGAGACAGGTGGTTAGTTCTACTCTCCTGATTGGATTCTTTCTTCGATGGGAAGACGCTTTTAAAAATGGGTGCCTGAAGCAATCCAGCAGGAACAGTCAGAAACACCCTAAATGGAATTTCGAGGACCTTTTTGGACTAGGTCGCCCTCCGGGGATTCTTAATCCTACATGGTGAGATCTTGATAATCTGTTTCAAGTTGCGTTTCATAAGAGAATGATTTGAATGACTGAATTTTTGTTTGACATTGACTTAAAAAAAAAAAATGCTGGACGCAGCCATGATTTCTAGAGACATCCAGAAACAATCCAAAAAGTTGTTTTTTCCCTCCTTTGATTTCTCTTTTACGTCTTGACATGAATCTGAAACGTTTAATCCTGAAAACTGTATGAGTGGGGCAGATAGTGCAATGATAATGTTAATTATTCTCATGCCTGAGGCTTTTAACTGTGGTTCTTCTGTTTACCTTTCCACATTTTATTGAGTTTAAACTGTTTCAACAACCTTAAAATCATACTAGAAAGGACTTCCAATTATAATGGAGTTATCAATTATAGTAAACTTTTAATCTGCTACAAGTTTTGTTTGACAAGTAAGTGAATTTCAGCTGTCAAGTCTTCACATGAAAAAACATCTACTCAAATGGAATTCCTGGAAATCCATTTAGATCCTGTTCTCTGACATCGCCCCCAGAAACCAATGATGAGACCTGGCACGACCTGAAAAAACAGATTCACAGACTCCAAAGATCACTCTCTACAGAAAAGCAGAATTCTGGTGGCCAACATTCCCCATCGAGACAGACGTGCAGCGTTTCATCCTCCGGCATTTTCTTCTGTGGTCAGCTACTTTGGACTGACACCTCCATTGGACTTACTGGTACATGCTGCTGTGTTTCTCAAAGACTAACTTCAGCCAATTGCCTTGAGACTTTATAGACCATGTCCCCTCGCCTGCAGGCTCTGCCCCAGAGTCAGAAAACTCCCCCTCCTTATTAGGTTATGCCCACAGAGGCATGAAGAGCCCCAAGAGGCAAGAGATGCCCACAGAGGCAGGAAACGCCCTTTGAGGCAAGAGATGCCCCCAGAGGCATGAAGCGTTCCCAGAGGCAAGAAATGCCCTTTCGCCTGCTAGGCCTTGCCCTTTGAGGCAAGAAAAGCTCCCCTTGGCATCACACTGGTTATTGCTGTTCGCCTATTTTGTTTTCCATGTCTTATGCCAGTTATTTTGAAAACGCCTGTACGATATACGTTTCTGTTCACCCCACAATGGCCATTAGTTAAAAAGAAAGGGGGAATTGTTGGTATACATGAGACCCTTTCTGTTTCATTTGGTTTAAATCCCCCCTGCTTAACACTATTCTATTTACATAACCACTTCATTCTATTTATATAACCGCTGTTAACAAGCACCTCCCTCCAGGGCATTGGTTCAATCCCCATTGTTTCATGATATGTTTTTGCTCCACCCCCCTCCTTGTCACACCCTGATCCTCTCCTTGTCACACTCTGATTGTCACCAGTCACTTTTCTCTCCACCCTCTCTATGTCACACCCTGTTTCCACCCTAGTTGGCAAGTATATATAAAGACAGCATTGTGAGTTTTAGAGTACTTTACCTTGAGTTTAGCTTAGCTCGTCTTAGATTGTGCTGCGTCCTGCATGAATAAAGAGATACTGCCTACAGCTCAACTATGAGTCCCTGGTCGTCTGTTACCTGCCCGTGAAGCCAGCCCGGCGAAAACAACATAACCCATCGAAAACAACACATTCCTTTGGAATACAACTAGATATGTATTGGATAACTGCTAACTCTGTTAGTGAGTAAAGGATTAATACATTTCATGACACCACCATCATGCTTAATTTTTACCCATTTGACATCTAGAAAAAGTTATTTTGTTACCCAGTTTTGAATCCTTGTATTTATTAGACTTGCACTTGATTATAAAGTTGAAATAAATGACATAAATAGAAAACATGAAAATAAAGCACTGCCCATATAGATGATTTATTGCATTTCTTATTTTCAATTTCCTTATTTTATTTCTGATGATTTCCATGTAAACCAAGGAATTATATTTGTTATTTCTCCCATTTTCTTGTCCCAATAGATGCATTTGTAGTTTAGGAGTAATTATTATACCTGGGTCACATCCATGGCAAGACAGCACTATTCAAGTGAGCTATTTTCCTGGCCAAGAAATTATTATGTTTTTAGCTCAGGTTGACAATTTACTTCTTTTAAAAAAATTATCTTTAGTTATTTATTGGATAGAGACAGCCAGAAATTGAGAGGGAAGGGGGTAATAGAGAGGGAGAGAGACACCTGCAGCACTGCGTCACCACTTGCAAAGCTTTCCCTCTGCAGGTGGGGACTGGGGGTTTGAACCTGGGTCTTGTGCACTGTAACATGTGTGCTCAACCTGGTGCACCACCACCCGACCCCAGATAATTTATGTATTATTTTTAAATTTAGTATAGTTTTTATTAGTGATTTAATAATAGTTTACAAGATTATAATGTTATAGGGCTATAGTTTCACACCAAACCCACCATCCATGTTCTGTGACCATACCCCCATAAGCACTATATATCTTCTTTTAAAAATATTTTATTTATTTTTTAATTTGATAAGACAGAAGTTGAGAAGAAAGTGGGATAGAGAAGGAGAGAGAGACAGAGAGACACCTGCAGTACTATTTTACCACTTGTGAAGCCTCTTCCTTGCAGCTGGGGACTGAGGGTTTGAACCTGGATTCTTGCACATGGTAATGAGTGTTCTCCACTGAGTATGTCACTGCTCAGCCCCAACCACCATGTTTCTAAACAAAGGCATAGTCAACAGTTTATTTTATCATGAACTAAATAACATTTCCCATACAGTGTGCTTTTCTGAGGTCTTGGGGTTTGCAATGAAATCTTTTAGGAAAAGACTCTAGAAACAGTTTCATTATAAAATAAATCATATTGAAAAATATTATGTAAACATTGTGTAATTCACAATTTCAGGATAAGAATTATTCTGAAATTCTCTGTTTTTTTTTTCTTCTTCTTTCCAGAAAGCTCACAGTCTCATTGTCTTCAAGGAATGAGTGAACATTTAATTCTGGGTTACCATAGAAATCCTGATTGAAATGTAGAAAATTTTCTGAAAAGGATGGTAAAGTCTAGAATACTTACCACGAAATGGATGGAAGAGTATATTTTGCCATATTAAAGACTCTACTGTCAAGGAAAATGTACATAGAGCAGATAAATTAGAGAAATTAAACTATGAATTTGCTTTCTCAACAGGATACTTCTCAAAGGACTCTAAAATTTACATTGCTTGCTAGCCATATAAATTTTACTCCATAGAGTTTATGTCTCTATAGACATAAAAAATATAGATGCACTGATGAAGTGAGGATATAGAGTATGCATTTACTGGAGCTGATACCAAGTATGCATATGAACCAATATCACCATGTCTGCATTCCATATAGATCCATGTGCTTCTTTGCTTATACTTTGCCCTTTCTGATCAGGACCCCAGTCCTACATCATGAGCTCTTTCTATTCAATGGCATAATTATAGTGGAGGCATTACCAGCATTTCTTGATCACATAGAAAAAGACTTTCATTAATTATTGTTTAAATTAGGGTCAGTTGTAACAACCCCTCCCATCATGCCGACTGTTCAAATATAAACTCAGTATGGGGATCTCAAATTTAGATTCAGGTTCAAGTGACCTTGATTTAACTACAAAATTGAGTTAATTTAAATGAACATGAAACATAAATCTCTACCAGACTATACTGCCCCTTGTGAAAGCTTCCCAAAGGAAAAACACACAATTATTTTGTTTCATCCCTGACCATTGCTCTGTGTCCCTTCATTATTATCATCTATTGAACCAAGGTAGCTGTGTGGGTGGTGAAATACTTTGGACTTGGCTTGGGGGACCTGGATTTGAGTCCAACTCTAAAGTTTACTATAAATGTGATCTTCAGTGTTATCACTCAGTCTTACCAAATCTTTCTTTCCTTGCCTGAAACATAGTGTATTTGTGAAGATTAAAAGGATTAAGTGTATGAGGCACAAAGATATGGAAGGATATTCCATGTTCATGGGTTTGAATAATTAACATCATTAAAATGAATATACTACCCAGAGCCATATATAAATTTAATGCAATCCTCATCAAGATTGCACCCATTACAAAATTTTTTTTACTTATAAAAAGGAAACTCTGACTAAACCATAGGATAAGAGGAGTACAAATTCACACAATTCCCACTACCAGAATACTGTATCCCATCCCCTCCCCTGATAGCTTTCCTATTCTTTAACCCTCTGGGAGTATGGACCCAAGGTCATTGTGGGATGCAGAAGGTGGAAGGTCTGGCTGCTGGAATTGCTTCCCCGCTGAACATGGGCATTGACAGGTCGATCCATACTCCTAGCCTGTCTCTCTCTTTCCCTAGTGGGGAAAGGATCTGGGGAAGCAGAGCTCCAGGACACATTGGTGGGGTTGTCTGTCTAGGGAAGTCTGGTTGGCATCATGCTAGTATCTGGAACCTGATGGTTGATAAGAGATTTAACATACAAAGCCAAACAAATTGTTGACCAATCATGGATCTAAAGGCTGGAATAGATGAAGAATTGGGGGTCCTCCATTTTGTAGATAGCTAGTAGGCATATTTTAGTTAAATTCCAAAGGACCTGTGGCTATGCTAGTTTTTTTTTTTTCCTTTTTCTTTTTTTCCCCTGAGCCTGAAATCTGATATGCTGGTGGATCCAAGTAATTGTCTGGGGAGATGATGTCATGGCTGGAAAAAGGACCAGAAAGCTGGATCAGGGAAGAGAATAGCTCCCTAATATGGGAAAGGGGTATAAATATTTTTGGCTATAAATACTATTGATTTGATGTGATCTGGGGCCCATAGTTAGCTTAGGAGCCTGTGTGACCTCTGCATCCCTGTAAATCTGAGCTCACATTCTGTGGTCATGTAGGAACATTCCATGCTGCCCCAATATCGATCCATGTTCCTCAGGTGTAGCATAGAGTATGTTGTCCATCCTCCCTTTGGAGGATGGATCATTTTCTACCATTGTTGATCCAAGTTGTGGGCAAGGTCCTGTGAGGGCCCAGAAAGGGGTCTATTTTGTTGTTCCTGATAGAAATGACCAGTAACAATGGAGAGGGGGATTTATTCGAATTCTAGGCCCATCAAGTCTGTTTGGGAATCTCAGGACTCCCGGATTAGGGCCCCAGCTGATGGAATGGCCTGATAGTGACTAAAGAGTCATTGTTAAAGTATGCCAGTCTCTTGCCCTAATTCAGATTTTGCAGTCCTTGCTTTGCTGAGGGTAGCTTTGGAGTGAGTAGAGAACTGTAATTGGAAGTAGGTGAGGAGGGTATCTAAGTCTAAGTGGACACAATTTCATTAATAACTTGAGTCACTACAGACTATTGCGTATTTTTGTTTCAGGTATATATTTTGCCCTCATTTATGGATACATGTGAACATATGCTCTATCTTATGGGACCTGGTCTATATGTAGGTTTTGGGACTTTGTTAGGAAGTGAACCTCCTGGAATGGAATTAGAGAATACCATGAAAGCATAGGTCTCACCTGAGTAATGAGGGTGAAGGGTTGGCATTCCATGCCTGACGTCTCTGGACACAGTCTGAAGTGAAGCATGCTGAGATGGTACTTGTTTCACTGATTAGGTTGGGATCGGCTTGAGAGAAGTCTGCAGGAAAGTGAGCCCTCCACACTAGAGGTTCCAGGACTTGGGGAAATATAGGTTCTATCGAGGAAGCAGGAGGTTCCTGTTGTCTTAGGGTTTAAGAAGACAATATATAGTTATTGCTATAATCACATTATTTGGCAATTGGGTTAACTTTGAAATATCCCTTTGTTAGGTTTAGCTGTATCATACACACACCATCACCATAATTTATGTCTTTTGACATTATTTGCATATAGCCGTGCCACTGGTTGCTTTTGTTCTCTCTGGTCTAAGCTTTTAAGAGAGTCAACATATTACCAACTCATTTTTTTTTCAAGGAAAATAGAACAAAAGTTACAATTCTTTATCTGGAATCACAAAGGACCTAGAATTGCCAAAACTATCTTGAGATGAAAGAACAGAACCAGAGGCATCACACTCCCAGATCTCAAATTGTATTATAGGGCCATTGTAATCAAAACCGCTTGGTAATGGAATATGAATAGACATACTGACCAGTGGAATAGAATTGAGAGCCCAGAAGTAAGCCCCCACACCTATGGACATCTAATCTTTGACAAAGGTGCCTAGACTATTAAATGGGGAAAGCAGAGTCTCTTCAACAAATGGTGTTGGAAACAATGGGTTGAAACATGCAGAAGAATGAAACTGAACCACTATATTTCACCAAACACAAAAGTAAATTCCAAGTTGATCAAGGACTTGTATGTTAGACCAGAAACTATAACATACTTAGAGGAAAATATTGAGAGAACTCTTTTCCATATAAATCTTAAAAATGTCTTCAATGAGTTGAGTACAATTACAAATAAGACTAACTAAAAAATAAACCAATGAGACTACATCAAATTAAAAAGCTTCTGCAGCATAAGAAACCACTACCCAAACAAAGTGTTCCCTTACAGAATGGGAGAAGATCTTTAATTGCCATATGTCAGACAAAAGGCTAATAAACAAAATATATAAAGAGCTTGCCAAACTCAGCAACAAGAGGAGACTTTCAGAGGCAGGGCTACGAGCAGCAGCAGATCTCTTTCTCTCCTCTCCTCTCCTCTCCTCTCCTCTCACAGATCAACTAGGAATACCAAAGGAGACCACCTGGGACTGAAACAAGACAGGACTAGAACGACTACAGGAACCCACCAAATCACTGGTGAGTGCAAACATGTGTGGCTGGTGACAGGAGCCTAAGGAGAGATTAAGTGGCTGGTAACAGTCCAGCAGTTTATCAGTTGAGTCTCCAGTCTATTCCACCAACAAGGGGACAGCTGAAGGGAGGAGAGAACTCCCCGGAGACTCACCAAGTGCAACTCTGAGTCTCCATTGCTACTGCCCTCAGAATCTGGAGCAGCAGCAGGGAGGGACACCAGGGGACAGAGATCTAACCAGGAAACTCAGGAGAAGACCTATACCTCTGTGGCATAATGGTGGGGTGTGAAAGTCTCTTTGCATAACCACTGGAGTATCTCTGCCACACCCTGCTTTATCTCTTGGGCAGGAGTCAGTGATTAAGCTAAGAAGCCTACTTGTAGTTTAAAAGCCCTCAGGCTCCCATAGCCTACAGGGAAGAAAAAGAAAAAGAGGCTTTTAAACCACTGAGCTCCAACTCAGGGATTAAAAACTGTTGAAACAACTGTTAACTTCCACCACTGTGAACCCTTTAATTACCTTACTAGACACAAGTCAATCCAGGCAATAGTGATCAGTAATTTGAAAAGTACTGAGAGAGGGAACTCATAACATAATATATAAAATGGTTAAACCAACAAGAAGAAATAATGGAGAAACAAACCAGGACAAGAGTCCAGCTAAAAGCCCCCCAAAGGGTGAAGCACAAAATAACAAGTTCAACATCCAAACACTAGCTAAGGAAATAATCACAGGAGTGAGTAAAGAGTTTGAAAGAATTATCATCAGAAATACAGGAACAACAAATGAGAGTCTGGAAGAAAACACTAATTATCTCAAGGTTATTAGAAAGCTGAAAGCTGAAATAGCTGAGCTAAGAACACAACTAGCTGAACAAGCTAAAACAGTATCAGAACAGGGTAACAAAATAGATGAACTCCAGAAAACAATAGAGGACAGAGAGAATAGAATCAATGAGGCTGAAGACAGAATTAGCAAGATCGAGGATGAATTAGAGACAACTAAAAAAGAAGTAAGAGATCTCAAAAACAGATTAAGAGACGCTGAAAACAACAACAGATTCCTATGGGATGACTTCAAAAGAAATAATATACGCATTATTGGCTTACCAGAGGAAGAAAAAGGAGAGGAAGAAAGCATTCTCCAGGCTATAATAGCTGAAAACTTCTCTAGTCTAGACAACATCAAAGACATAAAGATTCAAGAAGCTCAGAGGCTTCCAAACAGAAATAACCCAGACTTAAAGACACAAGATACATCATACATAGAATGGAAAGGAATAAGGATAAAGAAAGTATCCTGAAGGCTGCAAGAGAAAAACAGTCACCTACAGAGGATAACCCATAAGATTAGCAGCAGACTTCTCCACACAAACACTACAGGCCAGAAGAGAATGGCAAGATATCTATTGAGTGCTCAATGAGAAAGGTTTTCAACCAAGACTACTGTATCCTGCTAGACTGTCATTCAGACTAGATGGAGGCATAAAAACCTTCTCAGACAAGCAACAGTTGAAGAAATCAACTATCACCAAGCCTGCCCTGAAAGAAGTTCTAAAAGGTCTTCTATAAACAGTCAGACCACCATAAATAGGTCATATATCAGAACACTCTAAAACTCTACAAGAATGGTGTTAAAATACCTTCAATCTTTGATATCAATAAACGTCAATGGCCTGAATTCACCTATTAAAAGACACAGAGTAGGAAGATGGATGAGAAAACACAACCCAACAATATGCTGTCTACAGGAAACCCACCCAACTCAACAAGACAAACACAGACTTAAAGTGAAAGGATGGAAAACTATCATATAAGCCAATGGCCCACAAAAAGGGGCAGGAACAGCTATTCTCATATCTGACACATTAGACTTTAAAATAGATAAGATTAAAAAAGATAAGAATGGACACTACTTAATGCTCAGAGGATCAGTCAATCAAGAGAACTTAACAATTATTAACATCTATGCACCCAATGAGAATGCATCTAAATACATCAAACGTCTACTGAAAGAGCTACAGCAATATATTAACAGCAACACAGTCATAGTAGGGGACTTCAACACCCCACTCTCTCAACTTGACAGATCATCCAGGCAGAAAATCAATAAAGACATGAGGGAGCTAAATGAAGAGATAGATAAACTAGAACTATTGGACATTTTCAGAGTCATTCATCCCAAGAAACTGGAATACACATTTTACTCAAGTTCACATGGGTCATTCTCAAGGATAGACCATATGTTAGGCCACAAAGACAGCATCAGCAAGTTCAAGAGCACTGAAATCATCCCAAGCATCTTCTCAGACCACAGTGGAATTAAACTAACATTTAACAAACTCAGAAATAAGAAAAAAAACCCTGTCTAAATATGGGGAGAGGATATGAACAGAATATTCTCCAATGAAGAGATCCAAAAGGCCAATAAACATATGAAAAAGTGCCCCAAGTCTTTGATTGTCAGAGAAATGCAAATAAATACAACGATGAGCTACCACATCACTCCTGTGAGTATGTCCTACATCAGAAAAGGTATCAAGCAGCAACAAATGCTGGAGAGGGTGTGGGGACAAAGGAACCCTCCTGCACTGTTGGTGGGAATGTAAATTGGTCCAGCCCCTATGGAGAACAGTCTGGAGAACTCTCAGAAGGCTAAAAGTGGACCTACCCTATGATCCTGCAATCCCTCTCCTGGGGATATATTCCAAGGAACCAAACATACCCATCCCAAAAGATTTGTGTATACTTATGTTCATAGCAGCACAATTTGTAATAGCCAAAACATGGAAGCAACACTGGTGTCCAACAAAATACGAGTAGTTGAGTAAGTTGTGGTCTATACATACAGTGCAATATTTCTCAGCTATTAAAAATGGCGATTTCACCTTTTTCAGCTCAGCTTTGATGGAATATGAAGGAATAATGTTAAGTGAGATGAGTCAGAAACAAAAGGATGAATATGGCATGATCTCAGTTATAGATAGAAGTTGAAAAACAAGATCAGAAGGGAAAACACAAAGCAGAGCTTGGATTGGAGTTGGTGTATAGCACTAAAGTAAAAGACTCTGGACTGGGTGGGGTTGGGGAGGGTTCAGGTTCTGGAACATGATGCCAGAGGAGGACCTAGTGGGGGTTATATTGTTATGTGGAAATGTTACACTTATACAAACTATTGTATTTTACCATTGACTGTAAACCATTAATCCCCCAATGAAGAAATTAAAAAAACAACAAATAAAAAAATAAAAGGATTAAGTGGCTTGTCCTACATATATATGTCTTTATAGTACATGTATGCTAGTCATAAAGACTATTAATAATTATTATATATTAGTATTGCTTTGTATCTTACAAGATACTTTCATACAATTTGTGAGATATTCCCATAAAAGAATATTCTGATAACATTTGGGAGAGCAACCAACCAGATTTATTTCTTTCAAAGGTGCCCTGTGTGCCTATAGTGGTAAATAAGTAATGATGATAATAAATAAATCCAAAAATTAAGTATTTATGTATAATACTTTACAACTTCATTTGGTGAGGCATCTTTCATGCCAACTATATCCCCAAACAGATTACATTCAATAAAGACTTACAGTGATAAGCAATAAATACTAGCAGTGAGAGACAGACATTGAGATAAACAGGCAGGAGAAAAGTGCTTTTCAGCTAAATTCTGAAAGAAATGAAGAATTTCGGAATGAAGAGACCCAGGAGAGACGTCACAATAGGCAGAAATGATAGGAGGTAAAGTTCTCACACTTCATTTTCTTAGTGAAGAGCCTGGGGCATAATATAGCAAGGTCTTGAACCTCTGCGTGGGTCATCTCACTGGTAGCTTGTCTTCATGTGGAAAAAAAAATTGTTATTAAACCAAAAGAGGTAAATTGCAACTTCATGGGAATTGTGAAACAGGAGACTTGCCTTTTGACTTTGCTTTGCTCTATAGAGGAGAGAGGTGCACTGGCATTGTAGCCCCTATATCCTACACAAGAAGTACATCCCTGAAGCTCACCACTGAAAATCAGCTGAAAATACGTTTTACAGACTGCATTAAAAATTTCCATGCTAGTTCAAAATAAACTGGTTTTTAAATCTTCCATAAGCCTGCCTTTGACCAATTTTGACACAACAATGTAATTTCCCTAAATGTACATTTGACTTTTTAGCAGGCACCAGGGTAACATAAATACCGTCATGAGATGTGTGTGCATTAAGAAGGAACTGGTGGTAGGCTTGGGATGGGCTGTGGCACACCTGGCTGAGTGCATACATTATAATGCACAAGGACCCAGGTTCAAGCCCCTCATCCTCACCTGAAGGGGGAATGCTTCTTGAGTGGGTGAAGCAGTGCTGCAGGTGCCTAGCTCTCTCTCTACCTCCCTGTCTCTCCTTTCTTTCTAGACTTTCTGTTTCTATCCAATAAATAAACAAAAATATTTTTTAAAAGAAACTGGTAGCATACAGAGCAGGAAAAAAGGAGAGGAAAACCAAAATCTAGTTTTATTAAGATTAAATTTATGCTATTTTGATGTTATAACCTTCAGTTTCTTTATCTATAAAAAGAGGATATCTATATAATAGTTACCTTGGGTGTATGGAGATATGTAAGGCAACAATGGAACAATGTTTAGTGTATTGCACCAAAGTAAAAGACTTTGGGGTGGGGAGTGGAGGGCTCAGGTCCTGGAACATGCTGGCAGAGGAGGACCTAAAGGGGGTTGAATTGTAATATGGAAAACTGAGAAATGTTACACATGTATAAACTATTGTATTTTACTGTTTACGACTATTGATTGTAAACCATTAACCCCCCCCCCCCAATAAATAAAAAAGAACCGATCCTCCAAAGGGAGGATGGACAACATACTCTATCCTACACCTGAGGAAAATGGGTCGATATTGGGGCAGCATGGAATGTTCCTACTTATGACCACAGAATGTGAGCTCAGATCTATAGGAATGCAGAGATCACATAGGCTCCTAAGCTGAATATGGGCCCCAGATCACATCAAATCGATGGGGTTTACAGTCAACAATATTTATACCCCTTTCCCATATTAGGGAGCTACTCTCTTCCCTGATCCATCTTTCTGGTCCTCTTTCCAGCCAAGACATCATCTCCCCAGACAATTGCTTGGATCCACTGGCATATCAGATTTCAGGCTCGGGAAAAAAGAAAAAAGAAAAAAAAAAAAAAAAACTAGCATAGCCACAGGCCCTTTGGAATATAACTAAAATATGCCTACTAGCTATCTACAAAATGGAGGACCCCCAACTCTTCATCTGCACTATTCCAGCCTTTAGATCCATGATTGGTCAACAATTTGTTTGGCTTTGTATGTTAAATCTCTTGTCAACCACCAGGTTCCAGATGCTAGCATGATGCCAACCAGACTTCCCTAGACAGACAACCCCACCAATGTGTCCTGGAGCTCTGCTTCCCCAGATCCTTTCCCCACTAGGGAAAGAGAGAGACAGGCTAGGAGTATGGATCGACCTGTCAATGCCCATGTTCAGCGGGGAAGCAATTCCAGCAGCCAGACCTTCCACCTTCTGCATCCCACAATGACCTTGGGTCCATACTCCCAGAGGGTTAAAGAATAGGAAAGTTATCAGGGGAGGGGATGGGATATGAAGACCTGGTGGTGGGAATTGCGCAAAGCTATACCCCTCTTATCCTATGATTTAGTCAATGTTTCCTTTTTATAAATAAAAAATAATAAAAACACAATATTATAATACAATAAAATGCAAGTATTTAAAAGAAAAAAGAAAAGGAAAAAAATAATGGAAGAATATGCTGCACTATACAAGGCTTTTAATGAACCTGAGTTCCCTCTTTATTAGCCTACACAGAAGCACAAGAAGGACATATTTATTTATTTATTGCCACCATAGTTATTGCTAGGGCTAGGTGCCTGCCTGTTAAATCCATTCATTGCTCCTGGTGGACATTGTTTTTATTTATTTATTTTTTTTGAAGATTTTATTTATTTATGAGAAAGATAGGAGGAGAGAGAGAACCAGACATCACTCTGGCACACGTGCTGCCAGGGATCAAACTTGGGACCTCATCCTTGAGAGTCCAAAGCCTTATCACTGTTCCACCTCCCAGACCATGACATTGTTTTTATTTTTAATTTTTTTTTCGTATTTTAAAAATTTTATTTATTTATTTTTTTGCCATCAGTGTTATATAGTTGGGGCTTGGTGACATCAGTATAAATCCACCACTTTTGGAGGCCATTTTTTCCTTTAAATATTTTTTCCTTCTTTTCATTCTATAGGATCAAGAGAAATTGGGGGGGCATAGATAGGGAAAGAGAAAGATAAACATCTGCAGACTTACTTCATTGTGCACAAAATGTCCTCCCTGAAAGTGGGAAGTGCTCAAACCCAGGTCCTTGTGTGGGTTCTTGTGCATAGTACTATGTGCTTGTCACCAGGTGTGTCACTGCCTAGTTCCCGTGGCCATCTTAAAAAAAAAATTAAAAAAAATTTAATAGAACAGACAGAAATTGAGAGAGGAATGGGAGATAGAGAAAGAGAGACACCTGTACCTCTGCTTTATACCACTCATGAAGCTTCCCCTCTGCAGGTGGGGACCAGGGGGTTTGAATCTGGATTTTTGCACTTGGTAACATGCACACTCAACCAGGTATACCAAGACCAGGCCTCTCTTATCTCCCCCCCCCTTTTTTTTTGCCTCCATGGTTGTTGTTGGGGCTTGATGCCTGCACCATGAATCCACTGCTCCTGCAGGCTATTTTTTCCCCTTTTATTGCCTTTGTTGTTTTTTAGAGATGCTGTGTTTATTATTATTATTGTTGTTGTTACTGATGTCATTGTTGTTGGATAGGACAGAGAGAAATGGAGAGAGGAGGGGAAGACAGAGAGGGGGAGAGAAAGATAGACACCTGCAGACCTGCTTCACCACTTGTGAAGCGACCCCCTGCAGGTGGGGAGCCAGGGGCTTGAACCGGGATCCTTCTTCAGGTCCTTGCGCTTAACCTGCTGTGCTACCGGTGGTCCCCCTCTCATCACCCTTTTAAAGTAATCTTCATAATTTTTAGTTTTGTTAATATTATCTATTAGAAAACCAGAGTCACATCCAATTCTTAGGTCATGAATATCTCTTTTAATGTGATTTTACGATGCACTTTTATATCTATATGCATTTTTAAGTCACAGTTCCTTTTGTTAGGCATTGT